>NW_026000221.1:4060743-4255055 GCF_001458135.2 Marmota marmota marmota
TTTTTTTTTTTTTTTTTTTTTTTTTGGGGGGGGGGGTATTTTGTCTCTGTTGAATGAAGCTCTCTCTCAGCTTCCTGGTTGCCATGTCTGAGTTTCCTCTGCCATGTTCTTCTGCCTCACCTCAGGTACAGAGCTATTAAAATGGCTGACCATAGATTAAACCTCTAAAACTGTGAGCCAAAATAAACTTTTACTCTGCTAAGTTGTTCTTGTCAGGTCTTTGGGTCATAGAAATGCAAAAAGTTGACTATAACAAAAATTGGTACCAAGAAGTGGGGTTGTTGCTGTGACAAATGTGGCCCTGTAGCTCAGAAGCCTTTGTTGCTGGTTTGTGAGATTAGTTTTAAAAAGGTTAGAGATAAAAGCCAGAAAAGCTTTAGAATGTTGTAAGCAGAGCTTAATGGGCCATTCTGGTGGGAGCTCAATAAAACAGAATGTAGATAGGACTGTGAACAGTAAAGACTGGGTTTATTAGGTTTCAGAGAAGAAGGAGGCCTCTGTTGAAAATTACACTAGAAGCCAATGATGTTATGTTCTGGCAAAAAAGTTGTCTACATTTAGCCCATGTCCTGATATTCTCTTTGACACTAAATTTAGCCCATCTCCTGATACTTTCTGATGGACTGATAAATCTGGTGGAGGCAATATTAAGGCTGCACAACATTCAGGCAGTAGCATCAGTATTGCTGGCACCGTTTAGCCAACTTTACTGTAATAAACAGGTGCAGAGAGTAAAGAAAGATTTGAAAATCTTGATTTCAGCCAGCAAAGTGTCAGTAAAACAGGGCTCAGGAAGGTGTGGTTTTTTTTTAAAGGGCTTATAACCATTAAAGAGATGCTAAGTGATTTGCACAGGGATAATAGGAAAGATGACTTGAAAACACCTATGACTCAAGGGTATAAAAGTAAAAATTCCTTTAAGAAGTGACCATGGGGGGCACTCTGCTTTCACACAGGAGCCTAGAAAGTTCTTTCACCTCAGCCACTCAGAGGCTGCTGCAGCCATGGTCCCAGGAGGCTTGGCTACTGCTCAAGATGGTAGTACACCTTGGCATTGACCATGTTGTGCTGGTTCTTCAGGAATGCAAGATACTGGAGTTAGGAAATCATAGAGGCTTCCATTGAGATTTCAAAGAAAGACCCGGGAGGCCAGGCAAAGTGTCTCTGGGTTAGAATCCCACAGGCAACCCCTGATAAGGCAATGTATGAAGATGTGAGAAGAAAGTCAAAGCTGCAGTGGAAAATGGACCCCCAAGATCAAAAGATACCAGTGACTGGAACATCTGACAAGGAAAACTGCAAGAAGCAGGCAGAGACAAGTGAGAGAGAGAGGCTGTAAGGCCGTAGGGGCAGAGTTACACAAGCTCTTTGGAGAGAATGTCATAATGCCATGTACCCCAGATGCTGGACATCAAGTTTCCTAACCTATTTATTTGTCCAACTGGATTTCAGTCTTGCTTTAGTTCCATTCCTTCTTCCCCCCATTGCTCCCTTATGGATTGGAAATATTTACTCTGTGCCATAATATATTGGGTATTTGGAGCTTACTTTTGTTCTTTACATGGAAACACATCCATGAGTTTACCTTGAGTCTCAGATGAGATTTTGGACTTTGATTTTTAGGGAGTGCTGGAACTGTTAAGAACATGGGGACTCTTGGAAATGGACTAAAGGTACTTTGCATTGTGAGATGGTCATGATCTTTGGGGGACCAGGGGAGGAATGCTGTAATTTTGATATGAAGTGACTCCCAAAAGCTCATGTGTGAGACAATGCAAGAATGTTCAGAGGTGAATTTATTATGAGAGTTGTGGCTAATTCAAATACTGGGTGGTAGCTGCAGGCAGGGAGGTTGTGAATGGAAGAAGGAGGTCACTGGGTACCTAACTTTGGGTTTTATATTTTGTCCCTGGTGAGTGAAGTTCTCTCTCTGCTTCCCAGCTGTTGTGAACTGAATAACTCTCCTTCACCACACCCATCAGCTATGATGTTCTGTCTCACCACAGGCTCTCAGTTTTTGGAGCGAGCTATCAGTAGATTGAACCTCTGAAACTGTGAGCCAAAATAACCTTTTCTTCTTTTAAGTTGTTCTTGTCAGGTGTTTTGGTCACAGCGAGAAAAATCTGACTAAACACTAGTATTAGTTATTTTGTTTGTTTGGTAATAGTGATTCTGTCAGGTGTGAGATAGTATCTCACTGTAGTTTATATTTGAATTTCCCTGGTAGCTAAAGATAATGAGCTTTTTTTTTTTTTTTCATGTACTTGTTGGCCATCTGTATTTCTTCTTTTGAGAAGTCTCTATTCAGATCATCTGCCCATTTTAAAATCAGATTACTTGTTCTTCTATTGTTAAGGTTTTTAAGTTCCTTATATAAAGAACAGCCATTATGATGAACAGTGTGTAGATTCTTCAAAGAACTAAAAATAGAACTATGATATGATCCAGCTACCTCACTTCTGAGTATATATCAGAAGGAAATAAAATAAGCATACCAAAGAGAACTGGATACCCATGTTTCTTATAACAATATTCACAATAGCTAAGGGAGGAAATCAGCCTAAGTGCTCATCCCCAATTGAACAGATAAAGAAAATGTGATATAAGTATATAATGGAGTATTATTCAGTCATAAAGAAGAATGAAATCCTGTTGTTTTCAGCAAAATGTATGGAATTGGAAGACTTCACATTATGTGAAATAAACCAGACAGAAAGACAAATACTTCATATTCTTTCTCATATTTGGAAGATAAAACAAAAAGTTGACCTGAATAAAGAATAGTGATTACTGAAGGTTGGGAAAGAGGTCTGGGGTATATAAAAGAAGGTTAGATTCAATCAGCATAAACTGTCTATATGTGCAGAAACACCACACAATATCTTAACCCCATTGATATGTGCAGTTAACACATCTTAATCAAAAGTAAAATAATTATTTTTAAAAAAATGGTTAAAAATATATATAATGTTTCATAAGAGAAATCCATTAGTTTGGTTGGTTTGTGGTTTGACAAAAAGAAGCCTTGTTCCAAGCTTTGGGAACTATGTAGCTAGAGTCACACCAAATTCAGGAGATAAAGGTAATGAACATGGTTATGTCCAAACGGAGGCACAATAATTCCCAAAGCAGTGGTTTTAAAACACTAATGTGGAATTGGGGGCCAGGGGAGTAGGAGGAAAAAAAGAAAAGGCAGGAAGGCTGTGGGCAGGCTGCTGCATCAGGAGCTGGAGGTCACGTTGGCAGGAAAAAGCCTGACACTTCCCTAATGAGCAGAGGTCATGCACTAGCCCAGTGCTGAGAACAACAGCACGAGTGAGAAGGACCCAGGGAAGGAGAAATTGGCACAATCAATGGGGAGATCCTGAAATCAGCTAGGAAGGAGGGAGAAGGGGTCTCAGAAGGGACAAGGTGGTCAGCACCCTCAGATTCTACCAAGAGGTCATAGAGAAAGAAGTGTGGGCAAGCAGCCCAGGGACTCAGTCCCCAGGACTGCTGTGGTAGGAGCAGGCAGAGAACCAAAAGATTCTACGCAGTGAAGGAAGTCGGGGGGTTAGAAGGTGTTCGAGATGGCTGAGGACAGGACAAGTACAGAGGGAGGGGCAGCAAGAAAGAGGAAGATGGGCGTCCATCGGGATGCAGGTTCCTCTTCCTGTTCCTCAGAAGGAAGGTTGGAGGATCTTCACTGCCTCACTGTAGCCAAGTCGGAAGCAGGTCCACCTGCTAGAGGGCTGAGGGCAGCCAGAGAAGATGCAAGTCTTCATTTATGCTTGGCAGGACTGCAGAGGGCCCAGGTGAGGTCACCCGGGCCAAGCAGTTGAACAAGGGTCCAGAGAGTCAGGAGTTATTAATTCCTTCAAGGGAGCTACGGATCTGTGTGAAGCAAGAGGATAGAGCAACTAGTGATCCCAAAGAGGGGGGCTCCAGGCCAGGGTGCTGCATCCTGGAGTGGAGGGAAAGCCAGGGGAGCTGGAACACTGTGGGGCCACAGTGTCAGCCAGGGGCTGAACTCCACAGAGGACACTGGAGAGCAGTAGATGGACATGCCACGTGCCCGGAGTTTGCACGCCTTTGCATTTGCTGCCATACTGGAGGATCTTCCCTCACTCGCCCTCCTTGAATCGAATCCATCTATTCCTCCTTCCCTGGTACCCACCCTGCGTGCTCTCTTAAAGTCCTCCAATGTAAGAAGGTGCCTCCCTACTTGTAACCTCAATATAGCTTTTTTCCTCAGCCTTGCGGATCCCTACAAATCCTTCCAACTTCAGATCTGATCCAAGATGACTTCCTAATGAAGCCCTCCTTCCATGATCCAGCCCAGATAAAATCAAGGCCCACACTGCTCGTCTCTCTCATGGCATATTGTGCTTAATCTTCAGGCAGCCTCTTAATATGCTTATCACACTCCTAATCATGTACTAGGTTTTATAATTGCACCATAAATGTCCATGTCTACCATTATACTATAAGCTCAACAGGGGAGGAGACCTTTTATTTTTCACTATTTTCTCCTCTCCTAGCATGATGGCTGGCCGGAGCAGGCACTCAGGATGTCTTTGCCAAATAGCAGGTGAACAAGTTGTCTTTAATTATTCCCATGCCATGCTCTCTCCTGCATTGGAGGACAGACGCTGGGGGCAAGACTGTGTCAGACATCTGTGGTTCAGGACCTAGCACACAGTAGGTCTCTATCACCAAGGAGTGCTTGGCCTAGGAGAAGAACAAGGCTTTTCCATAAGGGGTGAAGAACATGGCAAGGATACCCTGTATAGGGCTGAGAGGCAATCTCCTCACCATTCAGAATCAATGGAAGAAACTTCTTGTCATTGGTGAGAACTTAGCAGGTGCCACATTCAGTGTAGGCACTTTACCAGGATGATCTCAGGGAGCTCCTCACAATACCCCTAAGTGAGCCAAGAAGATGGGGTTCTCCATGAAAGGGCTGTAGATCCCCACACACAGCTCTCTGTTGGCAGGACCCATTGCATTGATGGTAACAATGACAACAGGTAGCATGATTGTGCACTTACTATAATCCAAGCCCAGCATTGAACATTTTGTAGGCATCGTCTTGCAGCTTTGTCAACTCCTGAAGGCTGAGTGTTATCATTATATCTATTTTACAGCTAGGAGAATTGATATTGGCTCTGAGAGGTTAAATGATTTGTCCAGTCACAAAGCTAGGAGGTAACAGAATAAGGCATGAAACCCAGGTCTGTGGAACTCCAGGGAAAATATTAGGCTACAGTTTAGGAAATATTCCATCCACAGAGAAGCCACATAGTGATGACAGATCAATAGCTGAGAAAGGGCACTGTGGATCTGGCATCAGGGGCAAGGCTGGCCTGGGCAGTGGACATGGATGACAGCAGCTGTCCTTTCCAGCTGACAAACCCTGCTTGGGAAGAAACAGGAGAGCACAAAATGCTATGTGCAGGTGGCCAGGGGTCCAGGTGTGGCTGACAGAGCCTTTAGGGCTGAGAAGGGTCCCGGATGCTTCCAGAGCAGACTCAGCTGCTGAGGTTTGCCGCTCCCTGAGCTCTTCTGTCACACATGCTCCTTGTCCACTAGTGAGACCAAAAGCAGATCCTCAGGCTGAGCCTGGCCCACAGAACTACAGAGAGTCAACACCTGAATTTAAATCAGACCAAATTAGTGCTATTTCTGCAGGTATCTGTGCTGTGACTTGTTTCTCTCCTTTGCCCAAAGGAGGAGGGGGAAAGCTAGAAGCCTAGCAGCATGTCACATCAGGGCGAGAGTTGTAGTCCGCCAGTCCCATGGCTCTCCCCACCAGTGGGGCAGGCAGTTTAAGCCAAGAATCCCAGGGAGTTTTGGGGAAGAGAGGCCAATGGCCAGGATGGGAGCAGTTCTGCATTTTTTATCTGCTTGGATGCCTTCTACATGTCAGCCAATGCTCCATGCTGGGGATTAACTAGGGAACAGTACAGCAGTGGAGCTGCCTTCATGGAGCTCCCAGTAAGGATAAGATGGAGGGTCCTAGTATAAAAGAGAAGTGGTTGTGAGAACATCACACAGAGGAGGAAGGAAATAAAGCCAGACTCCCATGGGAAGTGGTGTGGCCCTCACAGTAGAAAAGGCTGAGGAGGCCAAGGGGCAATGTGTCTACTTCCCAAGGGAGATGGAGCTGGGCTCCCAGGCTGGCCTATACTATACCATGTTCTAATTCACCCTTACCCATCAAGTGTCCCTGAGCAAGTGCTAATGGTATAGTCCTGAATTTCTCAGCCTTGTCCAGGACTTGACCAATTTTTTTTTCCTCCTTGTCTAGGACTTGACCAATTTTTTTTTCCCTCACTATCAGCAAAAACTCTTAGAAAAATAGTCTGTGACAAGAAATCTGAAGATGTCCTTCTGTCCCATCAGGAAGCCTTCACTATGGCATCTACCCTTCTGTCCTCCCTAAGCTCTACTTCCCTCCATCCTATCCTATCCTATCATGCAACTCTCACCAGCTCTGTGACTGTGTTTCCTGAAAACAGGAGCTATTCGAGGGCAGGGATGGTGAGCAGCCAGCACTCAACACAGTGCCCAGCAAATGAATCATGGAATAAATGGGTGAATGAACGTCATTCCCTCTTACCCTCATGCACATGCCAATTCATTAGGCTGACTCAAAAAGCCCAGGCAGGAGGCAAAAATCACCTTGGAAGACAGGAAGGCAAGGATGGGGTGGGAGGGAGGGCTCTCACCTCAGAGACTTTTCCTACTTCAGGCTCCTTAGGTGCCCCTGGGCTAAGTCCCCTGGGAACCTGCTTCATAAACACTTACTTAGCAAGACATTTAAAATGCTATTGATTTCTCTCCTCAAGAGGAGAGGTGAGACAGTGATAGACACGGTGAGCAGTTAGCAACAATGAGTTCCATCCACCCCCAACCACAAGTTATTTCCCTTTCAGATTACCAGCCTGGCAGCCTTGGAGGAGAGGCAGCCCGCTAATGGAGGCAGCGCTGGAACCAGCAGGTGCTCTGGCTCCGATAGCAGCAATTAGAGGCTTAAGCTCCCTTTTCTATGAGACAATGAAAAATAAAGCTGATTTCTAGTATATACTTGCTTGCAAGGCATCTTCCTCCCCTGCTTAGGAAGAAAGACAGGAGCTCTACCTCCCCAGGAGCCAGGATCAGGAGCCTCTGATCCATGTCATTCACAATGGTTTCAAGCCCTTTTTAAGTTCTGGCCATGGGAATAGGTCTCAGGGACATGGAAGCACATAAAAACATGGCCCTTGTCCCCTGTGGTGAGCCACTGTGTGGGCAGAACACACGTGTATGCACATGCTAAACAGATGAGTGTCACCCTAGGAGTCCGATTCCATGAGAGCAAACCTTCCTCTGCATCCTTTTTTATTAGGGTCCCAGCACATAGCACAACTATTGTCTCATAGCAGGTGCTCAATAAATACTCTTTGAATTAATTTCTGTATTGGTTAGGGCAATGACAACTACCTCTTAAAATTTTAGTGTTTTTAGTATAAGGAAGTGCATCATCCATTATTTCCAAGGAAGAGCAAGATCAGCAGACATGTTCTCCCTGGGCCTCATTTGCAGATTTCTCTGCAGTAGGCTGTGCCCCTTGAACTCACAGAAATCACTGGCCTAAAAGGAAAGTTTTCTGATACATAAACATGTGTTGGGAATAAGAGAGAAATGAAGTTTCAGAAACTCTAGTCACCTATCCGCGATGTTAGGGGCCAAGATAAGGTGAGCAGAAAGAGGTGACCCAGAGGTGCCAGTCTCATTCACATTGGTGGTGTGCTGCCGGTGTCAGCATTTACATATTTTAATGATCACCTAAATAGGGGTTTGTGGCAGAGGCTACATCAAATTTGTAACAGAATAGAAAATTGCCTTTGGAAAACTAGGTATTAGAAAATAGCATTCCCTTATTCCTAACAGCAAGATGAGTTGGAATATTTTCTCTTGCCTGGGAGTAGGGGCATCTCCCTCAAGGGCCTGTTATAGGGGAAGAATCTCTCAGGATGGGATTAGAAAGTGAAATGGCACAGAATTCTCTCTCTTTTTAACACAAAGAAGGCAAGAAGAGCTTCATAAGAAGTTACTCAAGATCCATACTTTGGGTCATCTACATCTGGGATTCATGGAAGATCTCACTGGATACCAAATTACTCTGTCTCAGGGGTAATCTGCACTGCACAATCCCCTTCTGCCCTGTGAAAGCTCACTGGATACAGGGTGCTGGCATCTGGCAGGAAAGAAGCAGGTAATGCCCATAACCAGGCCTGGGAAGGGGTGAAGAACATAAGACACATTTTTTCCCCTCCTCCTGCAGAAATCTTCTGAGTACCAAGATTTCAACTGACCAGGTAGCTTGGGAGTTAGAACGGAAAGATGGAATGTGGGAATTCAAGGAATAAAGGAAGAAGAAAGGAAAAGGGAGAAGCGTACAGCCGTTCCATACCAGAACCAAACAATGGTAAGTGAGGAGCCCTGGCTTCAATTTGCTCCTGTGTCCTTGGGCTTGCCATGGAAACAGTATTCTGGTGGTGCAGATTGACCAATTATATGAGTCAAGGACACAACCTGTGGGTCAGGGCTATTGGTAAGGAGTTGAATACCATTACTTTGGTTTTCCCTGCAATTAAAAATCACATGTTATTTTTCCTCATTTTAATATTTATTATTGAAATGTAATGGATTGATGGCTTTTTACCCCTTGACGCTTTATGAGCAGAAACTCAACCATGTGGGCATGTCTGTACATGCTTAAATATGTCCCATGTGTTCCAGGAATCAAGAGGGGTCTTCTGATTTAGATTTATTGTAAAGAATTGGTGAAAGATAGTGGAAAGGATATTGTTATGTGGATCTGCCTGTCACTGTTAGCAATGCAGATGATGGTGGTGGTGGTGGTGGTAATAAAGTCATTTGGTATGAGGTTATGTATCAAGCCCCATTCTTGGTGCTTTACTTTGATTTTTTTTCCCCATTCAATCTTAAAACAACCCCATGAAACTGTTTTATGACTTAAATTTCATTCAAACAGGCAAAGAATTTGCTAGAAGTCACGCAACAAATAAGTTTCTAAACTGAACATACATTTGTTTGGCTCTAGAAAAATGATTTTCACCACTCTGCTTGTCTGCCTGCCACACATTCTTTGCAACAGAGACATTCTGCCTGTACTGGGAAATCAGGAGAATAGGAGCAAACCTGAAACATGTGCAGACAAAAGAAGTTATGGATTTGGATTCTTGAGGACCACAATGACCATATCTACACCAATGACCCATTGAGTGCTTGAATTTCAGTTATTACTTCTCCTCATTACTCCACCAGGTATGCTGACTTTTGCAGAAGACCCAAACTGAGAATTGAACATTCTTATCATAAGCCCTCATCTGCCACTTTTTGGCTCCCTCACACCCAGAATATCCATGGACCAGGTCCCATGGTCAGGGTCCATATCATCATCAGGCAAGATTTTGCCAATGATGGCTACAAGAGGGGAGCAGCCCTGGCACCTGGCTCTCAGAATGCTTTAGCCTATAGGCCTCAAATCCCAAAAGCTTCTCTTGAGCCACCATATTGGAATAGGTTCTGCTGGAAAAGAACAGAGCAGCCCAGTCAAAGGGAACATCCTAGGCACCAGGGCCAATGCTGGATATCTACAGGTGTGCAGCCGGTTGGCTACCACCTGAACAAGCTTCCCTTCCATGCCAGCCTTCCTCTGGTTAAGTTAAGACCAAATATCCCTGCAGGCAACCTGTTCATTGTTCTCACACTTTGAAGAGTAATAAAACCAGCTGCAGGTTTGGGGCTGCCAAGAATCCCTTCCAGGAGAGTTTGCTAAAGGTTAATGTGGAACTATCCCACACAGCCAGATTTTCATTGGGTTTCTTTCATTTCTCCTGCACTTGGTTCCCTGCTCAGGGTGTCCAGCAGCTGTCCAGTGCCTGCTGGATATCTTTGTCAATAGAGATGGGGCTCTGAGCCTGCAGCCAAAAGTACTGTCGGTACTGATTGGCTTCCAGCTGAAGTGGGCCCACCCAGTGATCCAAAGAGGTGACGAGGATAGTGTTAACACCAGGCTAGCACTTCATGAGGGCTTGGACTACTGTTCTAATGCATCCTGATGAGCTCCATCTGCTGCCAATCCACACTGGGCATATGTCTCCTGGCCCTAGCACTGCACTGTCGCTGAAAATTCATTACATAGCCTGCATATGCCTTGCAGAGAAGAAACAAATGCTAGAGACAATCTCAAAGCAAAAGAGAAGACAGGTGGGGAAAACGTATGGCAGATATTGACCTACAAAATGCACAGAGGATGAACATCTCCCTAGACATCCATCAAGTCCAAGTTTGCCAGACAACACCAGAGCAAAACATGTGACCCATACATTTTTATACTCACCGACACCTATTTCATGAACAACTTTTCTTATTTCCATATGAAATAAGATAATTTTATCTCATCCTTATTCAACAAAAGCTCCAGTTTGTCCCAATTTCTGTTTTTTGTTTGTTTGTTTGGTTGGTTGGTTGGTTTTTTTTGGTTAAGAACCATCAGTTTCTTGAACCTTTTCAACTCTCTTCAGATTAACCATCAGTACTAGGAATCAATTCTCTCTTGGAAGCTATAAGTGTTTATTGCCTCAGGAGAGATGCTAAGGTACAATGGCCCACTGAGATGGCCATACCTAGCCATCTGTGACTCACTCTCAGGACATTCTCTCCAAAGTCTTCTTAGGCAGACTGCACGTGACAGGTAAAGACCTATAATGTGCTTGCTCAACACTGGATTATCCAAAGTACATGTTTCAGGAAAAAAGGCTAGGAATCATACATATTTTCTTTTAAAAATATATTTTGTATTACTTTTTCTAAGAGTACTTTAATAGTGAAGAAAGAAAATACAAATAGGAAGGCTCACACTACAAGATTTCTAAGTTTATGGTACTTTAAGGCCATAATAAATAGTGTAGCTGTGGCAAAGAAGCAGACAGAATAACAGAATAGAATAAAAGACTGATATATAGACCTATATCGTTATAGTCAATTGATGTCATTAAAAGACACAAAGGCAACTCAATAGAGAAAGGATAATCTTCTTAAGTAATGGTGCTGGGACAACTGAACATCCAAATACAAAGAACAAACACAGAGACTGTACACCTTGCAAAAACATTAACTGAAAACAGACAATAGCCTTTAATGTTAATTGCAAACCATAAAATGTTTAGAAGAAAATAAAAGATAAAATGTATGTGACCTGGAGTTTGGTGATACATTTTTAGATATAACACCAAAAGCACAATCTATGAAAGAAAAAAATAGATAATTTGCACTTTAGGAAATTAAAAACTTGTGCTCTGTGGATGACACTGTTAAGAAAATAAAAACACAAGCCACATCCTGGAAGGAAATATTTGTAAAACACACCTCTGATAAAAAAGGTTTTATATCCTAGACACAAATACTCTTAGAACTCAATAACAGGAAAACAGCCCAGTTAAAAATGTATAAAATATATGAAGAGATACCTCACCTCATATGATGGAAAATAACCATATAAAAAATCCTCAACATCATTTGTCATTAAGAAATGCAAAATGAAATAAGATGACAAGCCACTGCACACATAATTTCTAAAACAAAAACAAAAAATGAAAACCTGATAATTCCAATTGCAGACAAACATGCAAAGCAACAGAGATTGTGCTGGTGGGAATGCAAAATGGTTTCAGCTGCTTTGGCACCGTCCTATAAAACTAAACAAAGTACCATATAATCCAGCAACCCAGGCCTAAGTGTTTACCCAACTGAGTTCAAAATTTATGGTAACACAAAAACAAGCTATCACATGATAAAAAGACATGGATAGATCTGAAATGAATATTGCTAAGTAAAAGAAGCCAGTACAAGGAGCTATATGATGTGTGGTTTCATTTACACGACATTTTGGAAAATACAAACTATTAAAGAAGGTAAAGAAATCTGTGGTAAAGATACAGTACTTAAAAGGGCAGAGCACATTGAGAATTTTTTAGAGTGGTGACCCTAGTCTTTATGATACTGGAAGGGTCAATAATATGACACTATAAATTTTTCAAAAGCCCATGTACCTTATAGCATAAGGAGTGAACATTTAATTATTGCAAACTTAAAAAATCATTGAAGAGACCAAAAGAAACTAGGATAAAATGTTGTGACAAAACCATCTAAATGTATTATTGTATTATTACTGTATGCTCTCCTGAGATAAACAGCATTGAAAATTATGGGGTCTATAAAACTAAAGGCAAAAAGAATCACATATCTATAGATATCTTTATCTACCTACACACACACAGAGAGAGAGAGAGAGAGAGAGAGAGAGAGAGAGAGAGAGAAAATATATATATATATATATATATATATCCTTATTCTGCAATGACAATTCAGTGGTAGTGAGCACACCAAGTGTCCAGATCTTGGTTTCTAAATACTATTCTCCAATAGAAGGAACCAGAGCGGCTTAGAGACATAGCTGATTCTATGACTTGGATGAGGAGTATATGAGATGAGCCTGGAGCATCTTTCAGTGCCAGAAATTAAAGAATTACTCAAAACTAAGTAAACAAAATAAACCATAATCTGAACACGTCAAAGATACACAGGACCTCAATAAAGAGCTTCCAATGGCCAAAACTTGAATGATTTAAACAACAAAATCTTAGTATTAGATTAATAGCCTCAAGTATAAGATAAATGTCCATGACCCATATTTTTATAAGTGAATGATTAAAGGAATAAATATGGGTGAAAGAGACATCTCCCATACCGAAGAATTCCAAATAATTACGTAGACACTCGGCCCTCAAGATTCCACAGAAGGAGACGAAGCATTACCCTCTCCTTAAGTATGAGTTCTGTGTGGGGACTTTCTTGCAAAAGAATGTGATATGGGAAGGAAAAGAAATTAGTACCTTCCAGTACAGAAACCTCATTCAGTGATCAGGTTCATGTCAACAGTGCTATGTCACATAGAGAGCTATTCCCTTGACCTGAAGTGAAGAGAGTGGCACTTGACCTCTTAAGTTTTCATCAATTAAATGTTCACTTCTTATGGTCTTCCTCCCCCAAACCCATCACCACAATCTATACATGAGAGTAACATGAAACAAATCTCAATTGAGGGACATTCTAGAAAGTAACTGCCTGGTATGCAAAACGTCTCTGTCATCAAAAACAAGGCAAGTGAGAGAGAAGCCTAAGAGACATGATGACTCAATGCTGCTCTCTGGTATCCTGGATGGGATTCTAAAACAGAAAAAGGAAATCTGATAAGAAACAAGGAAATGCAAGTTAAAATATGGACTTTAATTGATTCTAGTTCATTGATACTGGTTCATTACTGTGGCAAATGTACCATACCAACATAAGATGTTAATGATAAAGGAACTGGACACAGGGTAGTATCTGGAAACTCTGTGAGTACACAGAGTGCACAATGTTTATGTAAAGCTAAAACTTTTCTAAAGTAAAGTTTAAATTAAAAAAAAATAAGCAATAAGGTAATATGGTAATAGCTTTAGAAAATAGTAGAGCTTTGTTGGGTAACGATTGCTAAAGAGAAAAAAAAGAAAATAGGCATGGGGTATAAGTGTACAGTGCTTTAAGCACAAGGAATGTTGGAGAATTGACCAAACCAAGACATGAGGAGGGGCCTCTACAAGCAATGCAGCCAGTCTAATCACAGGGGTCAGATTATGCAAAGGCCTTCCCAGCCCTGACTCATACTTACACACCTGAGAGAAATGAAAGATGACCCTACCATGGGCCAAGCAACCAAGTGCTATTATTTATTCCATTCTGGAAGTTGTCATCAAAGCATTAAGATGTAAAAAGAAACATAGCATGTATCTAGCTAAGGGAGTCAAGTATTCAAATCTCTAGATTTAGGAGTCAAATGATCTGGCTCCAAACCTTGAATCTGCCCTTTGCTAAATGTGTGACTTGGAGCAATTTTAATTTTAGAAGGTTTAATCTTCTATGTTTAAAATG
The DNA here is from genome assembly GCF_001458135.2 of Marmota marmota marmota. Lineage (NCBI taxonomy): Eukaryota > Metazoa > Chordata > Mammalia > Rodentia > Sciuridae > Marmota > Marmota marmota. Next base: position 4,074,769 of record NW_026000221.1, read on the forward strand.
GAGAAAACTTTACCTCCATCACTGGGCATTTGGGATGATTAAATGGAAACATAAGGTACACAGAGTCTAGCAATAGTTAATAAATAGCAAATATTTCTTAAAATTCACATTGGACAAGAAGACCAAAATACCCTTTATCTGCAGATGATATAGTTTCCTACATAAAATCCCAAATGATAAACTTAAAAAAAATACTACCAGGATAAAGATTTCCTATATGAAAGAAATAATTATTTTAACAAAAAAGGAAAACAGATTTCATTCGCAAAAAGCAATCACAAACTTCAACTCTCGAGTTGTGGATGCAGTGTGGAAGATGGAAGCCAACATAAAAGGGAACTGCAGACACTTCCTTCCTGAGGAAACCTGGGTAAGGAGATGTGTCGTGTTTCCAGATGGAACAACCTAATTGGAAAGTTATCAACTGTTCTCAAATTACAAATTGCAAATCCAATCTGCATCCCATTTTTTTAAGTTTTTGAAAATGACTTTGAATATCATCTGGGAGAATGAATAGGTAGGGCTACCCATGCAAAATTTGAAAAGATGAATTATGGAGCAAAAATCATTTTAAAAAGTGGCTATTTGAAAGAGAAAAAAAATTACTATGGATCCATTTCTCATATCCTGAAAAGTATCAGATGGATTAAAACAGTGTTTTTCCAACCCGAGGTTGCAAATCCATGAGTGTATCCTGAACATAACTTTCTAAAACATGAAGCAGATGAGAGAGAATAGAGAACAGCATATTCTACAGTGTATGCTGAGCATTACTTGGTGAACGCTTCAAGTGCTGGCTCATAGTGGAACTGTTTCTGTTTCTTTCTGTGTGGATGCCATGGGCCTAATGCATCAAACATGAACAATTCAAGCCATGGAAGAACAAAATGAAAACAGGTGAAACTTTTACCTGGCTTTATAGGAGGGGAGAGGTTTCTACACACACATCAAAGCCAGAAACGCTAAAGGAATAAACAAAAGGCCTGAATGGATACAAACCTCAAAATCTTAGTCTTACAAAAAAAAAATACCATTAAAGGCAAATGACCCATTTTAAAAAAGTGAAATATATATAAAGGATTCCTATACATTTATAAGGAGGATAAATACATATGAAAGATTCACATATATTATGTAAATATATAAAAACCTATATGCAATATGTATTTAAAAATGCATATATAATATTAAAAGAACTGCTTTATAAACTATTGAGAAAAAAGATCTGTGCTCTAAAAGAGAGCAGATAGGGATATGGGACAATTTTAAAAGAATTACAAGTAGCATTTATGCATGTGCACGTGCTCATACACACGCCCCTTAAACCTGCAGTGTAATCAAAAAAGTGAAAAATCAAAATTTAACAGTCAGATAATTGCCTCTCAAGATCCATTTTTCTGCCTTTCTCTGGTAATAAGAACCTTGATTTTCAGCTGGCTTGTTGCTTTCCAGCTTCACAGTCTACATTTCCCAGCATCTAAAGTAGGACCCTGTGTGTGACTAGTCTCAGACTAAATTCCAACTGACTTGGCCACTGAGAAATAAGCAGAATTATATCCAAATTCACAGAGGTATGCATGCAGCAAAGGAGCATACTTTGCTCTTTGATTTCTCCAGCTGACTGTACTACAGATGGAAGGGCTGGATCCCTACTGACATCTTGGACCATGGGGTAAAGTCAGAGCATCTACATGGAAGGAGGCTGGTTCCCTGATGATAGAGACTGCCCCATACCAACCCTAGACTTTGTACCACTTGACTTAGTGGTAATGAGATAAACCCTCTTCTGTTCAAACCACTGTTATTTATTAATTCCATATGTTAACTAAATTCTAGTTAATAAAGCTACCATTTTTCTTAACCTACAAAGTAGAAAGATTCTTTAAGAGTTATAGTACCCAAAGGCGACAAAGGCTTTTTGAAGAGGCATTTTTCAATACATTGCTTGTGGAACATCTTTTCTGGAAGAAATCCTGACAGTATTTAACAAAAGACTAACAATATGGATACACTTTTACCCAGAGATTATCCTGCTAGGAACATGTGCTATGAAAGTAATTAAGATGTCTGCAAAATTAATATACAACTATGTTCATAAAAGCAGTGTTTATAATGATGAAAAAAATTAGAGGGAAGCTAAATGTTCAATAACAGAGGACTAGTTATAAAAATTATAGTACATTTATATAATCAAATACCATGAAGCCATTAAAAATAAGGTTCTAAAGGAATAATGGATGATATAGGGATACTATTAAGTATTATTAAGCTAATAATAAAGGTACTAAAATAATGTGTGATTATATTCAGTTTGGGAGGCCAGGTAATTTTTTAAAATGTATTCTTTTTATTTTTCAGTGTTTTAAAAATGATGTATAACAAATATGTCTAACTCTTCTTTTTTGAATCCTACTTTAAATCTTGCCTGTGTCTGCAGTCTTGTACCACATGCTTGTCTTCTCCAGTTGGGCAGCCTCCCTCCTTCACACCTTCATACAGGATGAGCAAATCCAGCATGTCTCACTAGTTTGAACCATGGGAATGCTCTCTGCTCCTCTGTCAGTAGTCATGGCAAAGAATGAGGAACCATACTTACTGGTCAGTTGCTCTCACTCCAGGCCATGCTAAGCCCCTTCACATAGATCTGGAAACCACATGCTCCCTAGACGCTCAGGATTCCTCACAACACTCTGAATGTGGCCACTAAGGGTATCTAGGTGGTCTCCTTCTAGTTGCCATTATCCTTGACTCCTTGGGATTTCCAGGCCTAATAGCAATACTGCCCATGTCAAAGGAAATGGTCTTTAAAAGGGATGCACTCTATGTCCAGGAGCAAACATGTTTAGCTGCAAATAACGGAAAGCTTAATTAATAGAGGTGTAAGTTCTTGAAGATTTACTTATGACATAGAAGTTAGGAGAGAAGAAGTCATGATTCTGGTTCAGCTGCTCCATGATGCTACCAAAGACCCAGATTCTTTCTGAGCTCTGTTCTGTCATCTCTCAGTGGTGGACTGTAATCATCAGGCTTGGTATCTTGCAGTTACAAAAGTGCTGCTGTGTCTCCATTCATACTTCTATGAGGTGGAAGTCCTCACTGCCTGTGATGCAGCATGAAGGTAAAATTTTCCCCAGAAATCAACAGAAGGTTTGACCTGCATCCCATGAGTCAGAACTGAATTACAGGGCCACAGCCTTTGCTGCAAAAGTCTGAGAAAATAAGAATGCAGCCCAGTGTATTCTTCCTCGAAGAGAAGCAAGATTAAATGGGCATGGGGTAGGCAGCTGACAGTGTTGGCAAGACTGTTCTAGAATTTCCAAGATCTTTCCAAAGAACAGATTTAGGTTTTGGGGTGTGTGTGTGTATGTGTGTGTGTGTGTGTGTGTGTGTAAAAAACGAACCCCAACATTCATTAAGCACCTTCCAGAACTAGCTGCTGAATTCATTTCTCATTGAATTAATTTCATTTTCTCAAGGTAGACTGATTCTCTTTATTTTTACAGATAAGGAATTTAGACTCAGAAAAGTCAAGCAGCTTGCCCAAAGCTGCAAAGCTAGTAAGTCTTGGAGCTAGACTTCATTTCCACAGCTGACTGGCTTCAGAGGCCACAAATCCTCTAGTACATAATGCTGCCTCTCAACAAGACCCATCATGTATAACTGAAGGGCAAACAATTGAGTACAAACAAGTTTGCCTAAAACATGAAGATACAGGTAAAGACCCATGGGAGGTCAAGTGAAGAGAAGACTTCCTAAGAAAAACAGAAAGCAATATGTGTGCTAGAGGCCAAGGCTCTGAGATATCCCTTAACTGCTTCCCATGGACAAGCAGTCAAGGCCAGGTACACAGGGCCAAAAGGGCCATGTGGTTACTCCTGGTTATCACAGAAAGCAAGTTCAAGGAGCAGGTGGGTCTCCACACATGTAGGATTAATAACTCATGACAGACAGACACTAAATTTAACCTAGATATTTATCTATTTAAATATCATTACAATAAAATACATAACAGGTATGTGTCAAAATAATCCTTATACTTAGTTGTATCCATGTATTCAATAGAGCCTATGCTAGAAATATAAAGATAAGTTAGCCATAATCCCTGTTTCAGGATCTAAAATGTAACAGTATTGCCTATCTTTTTAAGTTAGAACTGATCACAGAAATGACAAAGGAAGGAGATCAAAATTATACAAAAGTACTCAGAAAGATGCATATGTTAAAAAAAAAAAACTCGGAGTCTGGGGCTTATAAAACCAACTCCATAAAGAGACAGAAGCAGTTCAGATCCAGATAATTATGATCTTGAGACATAAGCAAGCTCTAAATGCAGACAAACAAACAACTCATTATTGTGCTAGGTATGAAGATTTCTTGTTCTACCACTCTTAATGAAGAAGCAGCACAGGATCTGGGCACATAATGAGCACTTAATAAATGCTGGCTTCCATAGATGATGGATGGATGGATGGATGGAAGGAAGGATGAAAATGCATTACTGCTATCAACAGACTCAATCGCTCCCTTGCTTTTAGGGGAAAATAGCTCAATTTTAGGGGGAAAAAGTACTTTGGATATTACCTTCAACTTTTTAAAATAGAACTCAGAGGTCTTCAGAAGCAAGGTGTATGAAATAACAGATTAGTGTTATTTTAGTTCACTATATTTCTCCTGAATAGGCAAGTTTCCTACTGAGCACAGTGGTAATTGGATTTGAATCCAACTATCTCACAACATATAACTATGTATGATTCTTGTACCAGAAACTCGAGACTCAAATGAGAACAAATTCTTGCAATCTCCATATAATCCCTCATTCACCTAGAAATGTTCTTAGTGTTGTCCCAGGGGCCCAAAGAAACACTGCACAGCAAGCTCCATTCCAAAGAATGCTACACTTCTGCAACTGGCACAAAGGTATTTGCTTCCTATGAAACCTCAAAGCCCTTTCTCCAAGTCAGGGAAGCAGGATGCAAGGAAAGAGCAGAAATTTCCGAGCCTGGTTGGGATGAGATCAACTGTTTCCAAACCAGATGGAAATGTGTAGATGCCTATGGTACATTCCTATTGTTAATAATTCATTCTACCTCCATGAACTTGGCCTAATCTACATCATGTACATGCACTGAGCTGGGCATGGTGCACACAGCAGTGAACAGTGTGTGAGGAAAGCTGGGGCTGGAGATCATATAGAGAGAACAAACCAGCAGGTGTGAATTACAGGATCCTGGCAGACAAAGAGACGCCACAGCAGCCACTCATCAATATTGGGGCAGGGGGAAAGGAGCCTGTGGGTAGTACAGATGCTAGGTTCTGGAGATTGGGATAGCCAACAGTACCCCCAGCTGGAAGGAATGAGGCCACAGACTGGGATCCGGAGGCAGTTAAGGCCAAGGAAGTCAGGAGACAGGATGCTGTCCCCGCTAAGCTGCCTTCCTTAAGGTCTGAAAACTCCCTAGTTAACATGGCTTTACTCAATTCTAAGATTTGAAGAAATATAGGGACAGGGATCCAGGCATCTTCAGCCTCATTGACATCTCCAGCTTAGTAGTTGCACAGGATTCGTAGCCCTCGCAAAACAACTTAATGTGGAGAATTATCCATTGGTGTTCCAGAGATGGTGTAGGCCCTATAGAATTTTATTTGGGAGAATGTGTGATAGATTCTATTAACTTCAACTTTGTGGATTTATTTTTTCGCNAAAAAAAAAAAAAAAAAAAAAAAAAAAAACTGGACTGAAAGCAATTTTGGAAGTCATTTTTGTGGGGAGCATTTATTGGCCCTGCGCCATGGCACATGATCAGAATTTTGATCAAACCCTTGTTGGCATTAATTTTCAGGCTTTTGACATCCAACTTCTAAGTCTGATCTCACATCAGCATCCCTTGCCTATATGATTTCTGATCATGGGGCCAGTTCACATCCCTTTCTAGGATGTGGCCGAGAACTTGCTTGGTTGTCAGTCTCCCTGTACCTCCACATGTGATCTGGTGGCAAGAACCATGTAGGAGACTTAAGCTTGGACCAAGCCTAGCCTGGCCAAGGAGGTCACCATAAATGCATACTCCCTCCTCTGGGTCAGAAGGAGATAGGGACACACAACTACCTTTTGGGGATCCAAGTCTGATGTGCAAGAAGAGGACTGGATTTTTTTTTCTTCAAAGATCCTTCCACATAGTAAAAAGATACTCAAAGATGAAGGACTTTTCCCTAGCAAGACCCACAATTGTGAAACTGAGAACTTGAAAAGTAGTTTCATGTTTCAATATCCCAGTGTTCCCCCTAAACTGTCCTGAAGCTATTTCTCCTTTTAGCTCATGCGAGTTCTTAAAATAATGAAAAGCATGAGTAGAACCCCTCCTATGTAAGTAGCCCTCTCTTGCCATACAACTCCCTCTTTTTTAAGAAGGAAGGGAAAAACACAAGGTTTCACTCTAATTACACCATCACAATTTGGACACATCTCTCAGATCCCTCTTTTTCCTGTTAGTTTCTTCAGACTGGTCAGTTCCATGTTGTTATTTTGTTTTGGTTTTGGCTGCCGTTCTAACTGATCTGATATCTATTACTACATATGTAGACAACTACTTATTCTGGGCTTACATACTTCTCAAGTACATACTCCTCAAGTAAAATAAGGTGATATTCCTGCCTCCTTCAAGCCTAGATGCTCCTTGAGTTTTGAAACAGAGAATCATTATCATCATCACAATCATCATCATCATCATCATCATCACCATTAACACCACCACAACAATGACAATACTACACAGGCAAGGGATGCCAGTGTCCCACTAATGAAAAGTAGCTATATTTTGTAAACTCTAACTGCATTTTTACAGCTCCATTGATTCTCACCTGTTAGGAGTGAGTGGGGCTGAACCTTTCTTTGCTCCCTGCCCTGTCCAAGGCCCAGTTCCCATTTCAACTCTTGAATGTTGGAAATAGTCCTTCCAACATTTTATTAAGCAGTGTGCTTCATGGGTTGGCAGCCACTTGCTTTCTTCTGATTATAATTTCAATTTACTTTATATTGTAATGCTGTCTTTTCTTTTCACAGCAATAGATAGCAGGCAGGACAGATTACAAGTGAATTTTTATCTTTAAGGAGCTAGGTGGGAAACTTGTGGCTATCAGAGAAGCATAATGTGGAGGTGAACAATGAGCCCATGCCACTGTTTTGATAAACTTCAGAGAGCTAAGCATGCTTGCACAAAGGAAGAGGAGAAAATGAATGAGGGTATTAATTCTCTCACCTTGGAAAAATCCCATCAGCGAGGACTGTGATATCAGTAAAGGGCTACATTCTTTGGGTACAAAAAGCATAGTAAAATTTAGTTTAAAATGTGTGGTGTTCATATGTGTGTATTGTTTCTCTTTCCAAAGAAGCCTGTCTTTTTTGATGGACATTCAGTTTAGGTTACTAACACAGTAAAACATGTGAGTTAGAATACATGTTCCAGGAAAAGGCTTTGACCCCCTGCTCCGTCATTTAGTATCTGGGTGGCCATAGGAAGATACTGAACCAATCCAAGTCTCAAATGTTCTCACCAGCAGTGAAAATATAATTGTTTGGTTGTTAGAGGAAGTAAACATATGTACAAAGTACTTAGCACAGTGCGCAAATTAAGCACCTTATACAGATTACCTTGTGTCATAATAATTTTTAAACTATCCCAAACAGTGTAAATTTAAAAAGTTGTAATGAACAACATTTTTAAAAAGAATAAATAGATTTGTTGAACAGGTGGCAATTATTGATGATCTAGACAAAACTTCTCATGTAGCTTTCATTCTGGTGGACAAGACAGATAATAAATAACATAGGTAGGCAAACTAATAGATTAGAAGGTGATAAACAGACAAAGCAGGGAAGAAGGATAGGAGGTGCTGGGGAAGGCTCCTGACAAGGTGACAGCTGTACAAAGACTTAGAGATGACTGGCAGAATAAGTTTTTGGGGTATCTGGGAAAGATGGTCTAACCTGAGGGGACAGTAGTGTGTACACACAGCTAAGGGCCCCATGGAGGTCTGTGTGTCTGTAAGCAACAAACTTGAAAGCAAAAGATGAGGACAGGGACATTATATACACAGCTTTGCAGGTCACCAAGAGCTCATAAACTTTTCTTCTTAATCTGAACAAGATAGGAAATCACTGGAGTGTCTTGGACAGGGAACTTCACCGAATCAATTGAACTACTGTGTTAAAAGTAAAGGTATGATATGACCAGGAGATCAATTAGGAAGCTATTAAAATAGAAGGTGAGGATGTCCTGAACCTCTAGGGTGGTCACAGTTGGGGTGATGGCAAGTGTCTATATGTGAAAATCTATTTTAAAGTACAGTCATTGAGATTGTCTAATGGGATTATATGTGTATATGAGAGAGAGAAAGGAGTTTTTCCTTCAGCAAATAGAAAAATGGATCAGCCATGAATTAAAATGGCAAATCCTGTAGGAGCAGGGAGCAGAATTGGGAGGAAGACTGGGAGTTTGCCTTTGGACATGTCAAGCTTGCTGTGCCTATGGGGCATCCAAGTGGAAATGCTGAGTCATCACTATGGGTTTAAGTCTGAATGCCAAGACAGCACTGAGAGCAGGATGGTTGGTGACTGGTAGAAAGAGAGAGATAGATACACACATGCTCAGATGCATGAGTAGATCTGTGTGTATGCTCAAGAAATAAATCTATGATATATAAAAGGTTATAAAGCAGAATTTGGTTCCAATTTTGGATGAGTGAAATGTTAAAAGTCTATGTGGGTATAAAAAATAATTGCAGATGTGCAGAAAAAGTAAGGTAACATAACTGGGAATATGAACACATTTACCCTTAACATTTAGATTCCGGATAAGAATGTATGTTAACTTGTGAACTTTTTTAAAAAAGTAAAAACAGGGGAAAAAGACTATTGGTTTGGGCAAACTATCAAAACCGTTATGGTATGGATCTGGGATATGCCCCCCCAAATCTCATGTGTAGAAAGCCTGGTCCTCCTTGCAGCCATGGTGAGAGGTGAAACTTTCAGGCAATGACTAAATCTTGAGGGTTCTGTCCTATCAATAGATTAATCCGTTTGGTGGGTTCATCCACTGATAGTATGCAGTTGGAGGAAGTAGGTTGCTGAAAGTGTGCCCTAGAAGGTCTGATCTTCTCTCAGGCCCCTTCCCTGTCCCTCCTGTGCTTCCTGGACCCCATGAACTGAGCAGCTTTCCTCTGCTGCATCCTTCCACCATGATGTTTTGCCTCATCTGTGGCTCAGATCAATGGAGTTAGCCAACCATGGACTGAATCCCCTGAAACTGTGAGTCAAAAATCTTTCCTCCTCTAAGTTGTTCTTGTCAGGTATCATGAGCACAGTGATGCAAACCTGACTAATACAGAGACCTACTCTTTCTAGCACAAACCTCTATCCTCTCCTCAACTCCAATTATGATTCCAGTTCCCCTCTGCCTCAGTTTACTCCTCTTTCTCTTTTTACCTTTAGCTCTCCACAGATTGTTGCTGACAAAAAGGCTTCAGAAGGACCAGGAGAACCTGGTGCCCAGAGCTGACTTCACAGAATGGGAAGAACCAGAGATCAAAGCCAACATCACGGCTTACCTCCAAGTCCCGATGAATGAGTTTTTCTTTGATGCAGTTGCCAATTTAATTTTCTAGCTTTTTCTTTTTTCTTTTAAGGTCATGACATTTAGAATAACAAGTCCCTAAAACTTAAATATTCCTTTATATGTTTAATGCCTGACTATAATATAGTACTGAATAATAAGTGACTGAAGTTGAATGGGTATGGAAAGGTTAATAGAAACTGCTTTTAAACTGCAGGTTTGCAAGCCCGAGGCCTTCGTCCTGTTACACAATAGGCATTAAAGAGAAATGTTCTTTCCTGCATGCAAAGATAAATCTCCATTTTTCTAGGTGCCTCTGCAGCAGGATTCTTTCAGGATTTTTCCATTGAGACATTACAGCTAGGAGGAACTCTTTACCCCATCTCTTTTGCATTGCCTCCTATTCCCATTTAAACACATTTCCCTAACTTCACTTGTGATAAGTAATAGAATTAGACAACCCTCTGTCAACCTAAGACTTTTTTTTTTCTCTCCAGAATCTAGCCCTCAGGTTGAAAACACCATCTGAGGGGGAAAAAATCATTGTAGATGATTTTTCTCCTATTCCAAATAGCTCTGCTGGAGGGAAGTTGTTATTTCCTTTTTAGCACAGCCTGCTGGGAAAAGGTGCAGTTCTCCTTCCTCCCTGAACAAAAGTGCCCTGCCCTGTGCCTATTTTCTTGCATGTGTCAGTCTAGTAAAGGGAAAGCACACTAGTCTTCTCCAGGATTTCTTAGGTTGGTTAGTTGAACCTACATCCTTTCTTGCAAAGCTAGTCTAAGCCAACTGAAGAAAAGAAGAGAACGGTTCTTTCTGTTTCCTCCTCCAGAGACAGAGTGGAGGAGAGGATGGGATAGATTCTACAGAGTACCATTCAAAACCTTGCTGGTTGCAGGAAGATAATGACATTTTCTACTTCTGGTTGACATTAAAAGTTTCAGGTAAGAGATTTCAGGCCCAGGAGAAATTAAATTTAACTTCCACTATATAGACCTTTTAATCATCTTCAGGCTGAGAACTCAGCTGTGACTTGAGGTTGTATATAAAATAGTAGCAACAACTGTGCCTGACCTGGAGACAAATAGCCCAATGTCTGACCCTAGGCAAGTGTCTCTCTCTCTCTCAGGGGCTCTCCAGTGTTCTCTTTTGGTATATGGAGATTGAATAAGGATCACTGGTGGTTAAACTCTGCTACACATGTAATCTAACACGGTAAAGCATAAAATGGGGTCATGCTGAGGGAGGGCTGAGGCCCCAGGCATGCAGCCTTCCCAGGTATTTATGGAGAATCTTGAAGCAGCTTTGAGGAACAGAGGGTTCCTCTTGACATGGTATTGTGGAAGACAAACGAAACCCTTCCCAAATTGAAATTCTACTTCTCTGCAAGGTTCTCACCTCAGTCTGGGGAAGCTCCAAATCCCTCCTCAGAAGAGGGAGTAACTAATGAGATGGCACCTCAATGGTGCCCAGGAACAAGGCTGCCAAGTTCAGGCCAAGAGGGTGATGGTCTGACTTCTGAAAAGTGGGGAGGTGAGGCAGGAGAGGGAGATGCTCAGGTCTAGATAAGTATTAGTTGACAAATGCACCTTTAGAGCCTCTCATTTTAAGAGACCTCTATTTTTTTTTCTTAGATTTTTTTCACCACTGTAAAGAATCAAGAAACTAGTACCTCTGACTTTCCTCATGGCCTTTGCTGAGGGCAGAAGTGAAAATAGCAGGGATACCCTGGAGCTAAGAAGTAGGGTTCCATCTAAGAAGTAACTTCCTGACCAATCTGGCTCTTGGGTACTAGAAAATACCACTGGGAGAGATTTTTCCTGAAAAACTCAGGCTTAATGTATTCAATACATATAGTTCCATCTCGCCTTTTTTCCCCTCTTTTTCTCTTACTCCCTCTCTTCTTTCCTTCCTTTCCTTTCCCTTTTTTCTTCCTTCCATCCTTCCTTCCTTCCTTCTGCTCATCCATGCTGGAGGCTGAACCAAGAGCTTCACACATGCTAAGCATGTGCTCTATTTTGTTTTGTTTAGATAATCATTACTTTATTTTCTAGAGGCTGTACAGGCTTTATAAGATCAAAATGATAAAATAATTAAGTAACCTGCCCAAGGTTATAAGGTAATTGAGAAGGGTGACAGGAAAGATTCAGGGGTATTAAAGTATGACCCCACCCACCAACATCTCTTGGGAAGACATTTCAAAGGAAAGATCCATAAAAACAAACAAAAATCAACCACTTGGTTTTGACTTTAAAAAAAAATTCTGCTGAAACAATAGAGACAAAAGAACTGATTTGCAAGAATTGGGCATATATTAATTCAGAAGACCAAAGGCTAAAAGAAGCAAAACACTCTGACATGAAGAGTGAGTGAGTTAAACCCTGCCCTCACACACTCTCCACATCCGACTCCAGTACTGGTCAACTCTGGAGCTAGGAGCTGGCAAGATCAGGTAAAGGCAAGTGAATTCACAGGAAAACTTGTGCTCACCATAGTTCTTCCAATCTCTTACCCAATTCTGGGTCCTGGATTGGGAAGAGGATTTCCTGAAAACCAAGACAAGGGGAGAGGCCCTTTGGTAGTACAGACGACCTGTGTTTTGCTACCAATCTGAAAACCAGTTTAAGGCAAGACAGGAATGGCTGCAGGTATATCCATGAAGTAAAGTATAAAATGAGGACACAATGTCTATATCTACACCTATTCCTCCAAATTATATATTCATTTGTTCTTTCTAAATTATTTCTTTTTTAATTGCATTGCATTCTGCTGTCACGAATTTCAAAAATAAAATCAATTAAAAAATTAAAAAAAAAAATGAGGTTATGCTGAGGGAGGGCTGAGGCTCCAGGTATGTCGCCTTCCCAGGTATTTATGGGGAATCTTGAAGCAGCTTTGAGACTCCAATCTTTCTTGAGGCCATGAAATCACAGAAGGGCATCCTCAAGCTTTCTGTGCCCTTGAAGGGAGCCATTAATGGGTGTGAAAGAGCTCGTAATCCAGAAGAGACTGACACAGCAGAAAGAGGACTCTCTGTGATCTTAATGGGCATGGTGTGCTGAGATCATGGCTAAAATCTCCAACATCTCTTACTGGACACTGGTGAGAATAAACATTGGTAGCCAACTAAACAAAAATGTCAAGAACTCCACATAGGCAGGTAGATGCCAAAGAGTAACAGACACCATCCAGAAAGGTCTCCCACCAATGTCACAGCTCATAAACCTCCACCTCACCCCTACTTCCTGGAGCTCAGATAGAATTCTGAATTAACAGAATCTGCCTACAAGTAGCTCCATGAGTTTTTTTTCATGACCAGATGGAGCTGAGGTTCAAAATAGAGGCAACGTTGAAAACAAGAGCAAAAGCACAACTATTGCCACGTTTTTGACTGACCTGCATTTGCCAATCTATGAAATATCTTTTCTGTAACAGGCTAGAAACAAGAGGGCTCCTGACACAGTCCAAAGCCAGGATGTGTCTCACAGAGGCAGAAACTGTCATGGACAGCCTGCCCACAGCTTTCAGCTTCTGGAAGGGCTACTGGACAGGTAAGGGGATGGGGCTTCCTGCTCTGTGCTTCCTCCCGCCTCCCTCCGCCCCACAGCTGACGAGTCAACAGAAAGCTGCCTTTTATGTCACTTCTGAGCTCTCGCTTTCCTCCAGCCCTTCTCTGTCATTCTGACTGCCACAACCTCAGCCCAGCCCTCACTGACTCTCATAAATAACTGTGAGAGCTATGTGGAAAGAAGGGTCAGATCAAAGGAAAAAGTTGGCCTTTCCTTGATCAAATTTGTCAAGTTAAAATATTACTAATTTAAAAATTTCATTTCCCATGATGACCCTGGGGATGGTCAATGCCCCCATCGCCATGATATATCCTCATCCTCCAGGGAAACTTGGATCAAATCCATGTGAAATAATTGAGCATCATTATCCCCTATAGGGGATTCTGCTTTCCTCCATTAGGATACCATAGGACACTGTAATAAGATAACTATGGCCATGAAGTTTTACCTTCAACAGGTGCTTTCTGCTTCCCCTCGTGCTTATGTGAAAATGCCGCTATAAATTGTAGCCCAGAAATCAGATTTTTAACAAAGAAGGACATTCTCAGAACCCAATGAAAAATAATTATATAGCACCCAAGCAACTGAGGAGGAGATGAAATCTTGGTTGTTTTGGAATAGTGCTGGTATGAGTTAACATTCACTTTTTTTCTGATATGATGAAGTTCCTTCTTATTCTTCTGAACTGTCTTTTACTTTTAACTTTGTAATCTACACTTTTGCAAATGTCTTGAAACATTTTTAAACAGTAATCTTGCTCTCATGACCTTTCGGAAATCGGGATCAATGCTTTCCCTAAGTCTCTTTATGCTTAATGGCAATGTGCTTATTTACATAGGTTAAATAAGAATCCATTTTAATTTTTGCAAGTAAATTAGTTGCACAGAGAGAACATGGCAAGGTCATACCTGGTATGTCCTATTTAAGAGTATGTCTCATCTAGTCAGGTATGAGGACCAATAGTAAGAAACAAAGGTTGTTCTTCATTTGAGAAACTAAAAATCTCCCCCTGAAAATGGTCCATCTTAAATAGTTATGGCAAGAGAGGCAACCTTAGCAGATCTGCAGGTCCTTAAGAGCGAGGCCTTCACCCTCATCTATAGATAACTATAAGCAAAAAGCAGAGATGGCCTTTGTGGTTTATTCCCCAGCTTCAGAAGGAAGAGCAAATAAAAGCAACAAACAAAATACCTGGAATAGTAGAAGTTACTGAATTTTCCTAAGAAGATTCTTGAGAAATTTCCAGATGGAAAAGTTAATTTTCTGGATACGTAGTTACTTACCACCTCACAGCTTTAGATTTTCTGACCAGATTACAAGGAGGCTTACGTCCATTAACTTTTCTTGCAGCAACCATGTAAGAGTCAAAGCAATGAAACCAGCTTTTGGAAATCAAGAATAACCTTTGGAAATTAGTTGTGGTCCCAGTGCTTTATGATTGATATCATCTTTCACATCCTGAGTTCAACCTCCCAAAGACCCTTTACACACAATCTTCCTGAAGTTACCACAAACAAATTTAGACTTGAACCCTTTATCTATTTGCCATGGAAAAGACAGCTTGAAAAGAAGCAAAGGATGATCCCTCTCACCTGGTTCGGTCTCTTCCATCTCAAATGGTTTCTGTCTTTAGAACACGAGTGGACACTCACAGGTACACCCACTTACACACACAGGCACACATAGAACAGCCAGATATAGCTGAGAAAGTTCAGCTCCACAGAAGGCAAATCCAAGCTTCTTTCTTGGGTCTCATTAAGGAAAGCTTAGAAAAGGGCTGAGGCCTATGGGATGACATAACTTTCTCCATCATGAAAACATGCAAAGAAGTCCAACCTTTCTTGCTCCTCTCAGCCACAAAGGGTAGACAGCAGCCCCTGGGGAGGTATTCTCTTTCATCTGCCCCCTAGCTCTGTGCCGCACTCCAAGAAGAATATATTAATAATGAAATGCTTTATGGGAGAATATCTCCACTGTTGTGACATCTCTGTGGTCTCTGTTTTGATATTTGGCCTTGAGAAGTTCAAAGGATTTGAGAGATTACAGTTCAAAAAAAGACTATAAGATAGACTCCAGGGCAGGCCCTGGTCTTAGACACTGAAATATCTGCCTCGCCCACATCATGCCCGATTTGACCTCCAAAGGAACCCAGTACATATCTTGATCTAACAGAATTATTTTCAGACTCTCAATTCTTCTTTTTCTCTTTAATGGCAGTTGAAGACAATTTGGTTTAGGGTTGCTGAACAGGCTGGAGGACCTGCTTACCAAGTCAGCCCATTTCTCCAGCTTGGGCCCCAACAGCTCTGTTGAATGACAGGTTCCTGGTAGCGGGGACAAGCTGGACCGCACCAGCCTGCCCTGACTGCCCATATCCCCTGCAGGGAGTTCCCCAAGATCCCCACTCACCGTTCTTTTCTGCCTTGTGTTTTGGTGGCTCAGGCTCCGGGAGACATGGACAAGGCCCATCACAGAGGCTGGTGAGGCTTTTGCTAGTAGAACAAGCATGGAACTCCAACTTGCACTACAGGAGAGAGAGACAGAGGAGGCCATGAAAATGCAGTCACCAGAAATGCCTGCTCAGCTCCCAGGAAAAGAGTCAGTGCCCTTTGTTTCAGGGGAGCAAGACAGAATGAAGTCATCTCAGTTAAAGGTCTGAATTACAGAATACTAAGTAAGAAAGGGACTTTCATGTTTTTTCCAACTGCACAGGATAACTTCTAAAACACCATGAAAGCACTGGAAGGTTTATTTTAATAAATGACAAACCGAACTGTCACCATTTATAAAATAAGATTATTAATATGAAACATTACACCTGCAGAGTCCCATATGGTCCAGGAAGCCCTCCCACCTCAGCACTGAAGGCATCTTCCCCACACTTCCTCCCACATATGGAAGGCTCTGCGTGTAGAACACACCTCACAGCTTGATCACCCCTCTTGCTGGAGAGGAGTGACAGTCTCTTCTGTAAGTTTGGATATCTGAGGCTTGGCCCCTTCTTCTTGGGACCAATGTGAAATGAATATTTTTGCTTCCATTGCTTAAAACCTGAGTTTTGATCGTTCATTGGCTGGAGGATGCCTATGGTTGTCTAACCAACCAGTAACTCAGTTAAATCAATCATTCTGGGATTCAATATTAGAATCCCGTAAGCTGTATTCTCCTGCCACTCCCCCATCAGCAACAGTCATATTTTGCTTAGTTTCTTCCTGGCTCTTTACTTTTAGGTCTCAACAGACGCAGGAGAGAGGAATGGTATTTATACTTGCAACACATCCAACCAGGTGCCAGCATTTTTATTATTCACACATTATGGAAGAGGAAATTGAGACTCAGAGAAGTTGAATAACATGTGAAAGGTCATTGCCTTCATTAAAAGTCATGTCTGACTGCAAGGCTAAGCCCTCAAGGGTCCCAGGACACTTCTCATCATGTGGCCATCTCAGAGCACAGACATTCCAAGTATAGTATCTTGGGTGTGGCTAATTAGGCATCTTTGCTATTGGTCTAGATCTGAGCCATTGGAAAACCTGCTCTTTTTTGCCTGTAAAATTTCCTGGATCAAAGCCCAGTGTAATCAGTCCTCTGTAAAGTCCCACACCCAGCACCATGTGAGTATCTGGTGGAAGTTCAAAGGAAGAAGAGATAGGTGAAATTTACTGAGCACCCACCGTGCATGCAGCTCTTATCAAGTGCCATGGGGGATCTTTTAAAAGAAAGAAAAGAGGAGATACAGTCCTTGCCCTTGGAAAACACAAATGCATACCTTTGGGGAAAAAGAAAAGGCCACTAGCATCTGCAAAGCAACACACACGAGTGTAGATGAATACTGGCTCATTGTGAGAGGACTGGCTATTCAGTCAGCATACTGATTACAAACCCCGAAGAGAGTGTTTTAAACCTGTTTCTAATGCACTGGAGGCACTCTGCATAACTCCAACTGTCACCCATCCAGTCACTGGCTACCCTTGCAGGGAGAGAGTGACAGAGCAAGCCTACAGAGTCCTGGTTTTCTCTTGATGCAAAACCCCATTTCGTACATGCTTGTGAAGTGTCCAGAATGTACCCCACGGGGTAGCAGGACTATGGGGACTATATGAAAAGAAGCTAAGGCCCAAGCCTCTAACATCAACAGACTTAGTGATGAAGGAAAAAAGGAGCATGTCGTTCTAAAGCCATGTGGACATGACCATGAGGTGAGACAGAATGTCTGTAGGCACAGAGCACCGAAGAGGCCCATAGGTATGGGTATGCTACAGACAACCCACATGGATTGCAGGTGAGTGGAGAGGAATTCCACAAGGTGACAGGTGAGCCACTAGTGTAAGAAGCTTCTTTTCAGACAGCACAGCATATGTGCCCACACCTGGGACTAGAGTGAGGACCACAGCAGTTGGCCCCTGTGTTAGCTCTCTGGAATAAACATTTGTCTCAGGCTAGTGGTTTTCAAACCATGTTCTCAATGGGATTTCTAATTTAGGGAGAAAATATGTTTTCGTGTATAAATTGATTTTATACATTAAAATTATTACATTTATTTATCAGAAAGCCTTATCATACTCTTTACTGTAATTGCAGGCTTATATCTATGATAGATGGTAATGCGTTTCCCAAATCACCTCTGCACTCCTGGAAGAATCTACATTTCTGCTCATAGCTCTTTGTCTTTTAGTAGGGAACCTCCCTATTGGAGGCTTGATTTCTCCTTCCCAGGGTACCAGCTCTGACCATGTGACATGCTCTCCTGGGTGGATTGTCAACAGAAGTGATGAAGCCAAGTTTAAGCAGATACTTCAAGAACCACTGTCTAGTTTCACCACCTCACTTGCTCTTTTCCATGTAAGTGATGTGAGCCAAAAAATGATGTTGGCTCTTGCCTAAAACCCAGAAGTCAGAGGACATGGGACAGAGCTAAAGCGAACCCACAGCAATCATGCAACATGGATAGGGAAATAAACTTCTGTCTTAAGCCAGTGATGATTGGGGATCATTTGTTACTGCAGCAGAACTGAGCAAAACCTAGGAAGTGGCTGACTTCCTGCTACATGATGAAATACACTGCATCAGGAAAAGCTTGTGCCACGGTCTTATCCCCAGCATGATATATTACACAGCTAGCTCTGGCACATAATAGATATTCAGTAAATAGCCTTTTAAATGATAAAGGCAAGAAGGAAGGGTGGCAGTATTCCTTCTGCTGCTCTAAATGCCATTTTGCCCACTAGGAGGCTCCCAACCTGCCTCCACAAGGAATGCAGGTGCTACAGATCTGACTTTGCCCTGCTCATCCTGCCCCATCCTTCTCCCACATCTACTCTAAGTCCTCTCTCTGAGCTCCACAGTCAGCTCTCTTGCTCTCAGTCTTCTTGTTCACCTCAGCCTATTGCTGGAGTCAGAGCCTAGTCTACCTACCTCCAGATTCCCAGACACCTATTCCTGAGGTGACCCTACCTTGACCAGGAGCCCTGTGACTTTAACTTCTCCATCACCTCCTTGGCTGGGCTGCAGCACCCTTTCCCCTGCTCAGCCCCTGACAGCAATCAGTGGATACATCTAGCCCTCTCCCTGACTGCCACCGAGAAAACAGTACTTATATGCACCAGCAAAATCCAAGTTTCAAGGGCACAGATCTGTTTTCTATCTTCTGGGACAATATGTGGCATTTAAATGAAGCTCAAAAGGCTATGATTCCATCTCTTTATAAAGTTCAAAACAGGCTATTTAGAGATTCAGACATATTGTTAAAAACTCCTCTCAAAGGGGGATGACAAATACCATCAAGGCAGGGGTCACTTCCCCAGGAAGGCAACAGCGTGAGGCAGATAGGAGCCCACAGGAAGCAGCACAAAAATGGGCATGTTTGGTTCGGGGACTTTTGCTTTGTTACCAGGCTTGACAACTGCTATAAATAATATAGATATTTTATGCCCCAAATACTTTACAATAAAATCTAAACAAAATACATAGACTTCTCTGGAGGTGAAAGCAAGCTAGAACCACATCTCTCCTGGGAAACTCATCACGACAAGTGACAGTGCATATGTGAGGGGCCTTCTGGGAACAGTGGAGAGAGCAAATCTCTGAACCTGAGTCCTGAATCATCACTGGGCAGAGGCCTCCGGCATCTCACAAATGTTTCCTTCCTCCAGCTCACGTCCCATCCTCTTAGTCACCTTCTCAGTCATTTACCATTCTCTTTTTTCTCCCAGGCACCTGCTCCTGCTAGAGCAGAACAGACACAGAAATCAAAAGTGTTCCCCATTCCAGCTTTATCCAAAGGGCTTCCTGCCAAGTGGTCCGTACAATGAGTGGGACCTTAACAGCAAATAGAGGCATCCAACTCCCTCTCCCATGCTGCATGTCATACATCCCCAGCTGGAGAGAATGCATAGACCTGGCTAGACCTTGCAAACATGTGCCCTGGTCTGCACACACACAGAAACCCAAAGCAGGTATGCTGCACTGTGAGTACAGGCCTGCCAAGACAACAGGAACCAAGAGGAAAAGAAGCAGCCGTGGTAGCTTTCCAATGCAGCAATCTCGTTCTCTGCTAGATACAGGTGCACGATCCAAGAGAGGCCGGGCTCCCATCGATCAAGACAGATACAGCTTCGAATGTGTATGATTTTTACTTGTCAATTGTCCAGCTCTCCATATAGCTGGAACAATTACAAATAGAGGCCTAAATATTCCTTCCTGGAAAAGAGATAGCTGGGAACAGAAAATAAGAGAATAGAAGGATTTTCCTAGGGAGAGGCAAAGAGGGAGAAATTAGTACCACCCAAGCCACAGGGACATCACTGGCTCCCTCCTGAGTTGAAGACCAAATGACAGGGATTCAGCACCTTCTCTCTTACACTGTGCTCAAAACAGGAGCTGAAACTGGTAAAATAAGGGATGATGATTGCTTTGCATAAGAACTTGCTCAGACAGCCTTTGTGTCCTGCCTCTACATCTACCCTGGGGTAGGGAGGCTCCAGGCACTGATGGCGAGCCACCCATCACACATGTACAGCCTGGAGTTTGAAAACCAAGAACCAGACTAAAAACAATGACCTTCTTGGGGGTAATAAGGATATATCCAGGAAGATAGATTGCCATCAGTGGCCACTGTTGCCCTCTGTGGAGGGTCTTTCCTCCAGCCCTGGCCAACACTAGCAGTGGAACTGAGGGGAGGAATGGCTCCTGCTCTGCAGCGAAGCCCCTGCTCACCCACCTGAAGGTGCAACTTGCCGCCTGTTAGGAGTGTGATGTGCATCCTTCACAAAAGACACCAGTGAGTTCCACCCAGTAGTAACTCGGAACAGGCCCTCATTTGACAATAAGGTCTTAACAGAGGTAACCAACCTAAAATGGGCTTGTTAGGGTAAGCCCTACTCCAATATTACTGGTGTCCTTGGATACAGAAACAAATCCTCGAGTTAGGTTAGCACTAGCAAGGAGCAGTGGAATGCATGGCAAGGTCACAGGTTTAAGTTAGTTTTCTTTAAGTTGCTGCCAAAGCAGATAAATAAATCAGATGTAGTAGATAATCTGTAGAAAAATACCAGTTCACAAACCTTGAGGATAAACAAATAAAAGTAAAAGAGGTAATGGCCAGGGTGGGAAAGACCAGAAGGATTGATAGGACTCTTAATAGGATCCATAAAGGTCAAAATAAAACTGGGAATTTTGGCCCCCAGTGTTCCCTACTATCTCAGAAGTGGGTATTCTTCGGTGGCTCAGATATAGTAAGGTAATCTCTGACTGACTACTGGCCCCAAGGCCCACATTAATATGGGATTTACTTATAGATGAAGCCCCCCTAAATAGGATGGCCACCATGACAGTTAAGGAGAGGACCAACCAAGGTCAAAAACTCCACCGCCCGACGTGAAGGAGGAGTTGAACACCGGATTGGCCAAGAGTGCAGAAGGTGGCCCCCGGTTCTGTTGTCGGGACACAAGAACCGAGGTTTGGAGTTTCAGGTCCCCAGTCTTCTGTGACACCCAGAGAGGGAAGATGCTGTAAGGAGACAGCCATCTATAAACCAAGGGACACCTGAGGCCACCAGGAGCAAAGAGAGAGGCAACAGATTCTCCCTCACCACCCTCAGAAGGAACCAGACATGATTCAGTTCTCTGATTTCAGACTTCCGGCCTCCAGGAGGGTGAGGCCATAAATCTCCATTGTTTACACCACCCGGTTTGCAGTACTTTGTTGTCTCAGCCCTGGCAAACCAATATACTTTCCATCCAGATTTTTTAAAGAGATAGACTCAAAGGAATGGAAATGCTTTGTCTTAGGTTTAAAAACCATAGATCTTTGTGTAAGATGGTTCAGGTGTACTGGCAAGAAAAAAAAAAAATAACAAAAACCCTGCTGCGGCAGCACTCTCAGAATGGGAGGTGGTCGGACCTAGAGAACTTGGCCATAGTTGGATTGGTGGTCACTCATGCCCAGAAAAGAAGACATACAAAACATTCAAGCATTTATGTTGATTTTATGATAAGGCAGTTAAATAAATAATTAGTACTAACTCTTTAAAGGAGGAGAGTGAGAAACTGAGAAATAAGTTAAGGGCTTTGAAACATGCACTGGCACACATACCCAGACAGATAACTCCGAGACTTCAGACCTTTGACCTACTAGAACACAGAAACAGAGAGCCGTAGACTTCATGAACAAGCAGAAATATTCAAAATATTGACCTACTTAAAAATAAAGGTGCTAGCAGATTTCCCAACCAATCTCCGTTTCTGTTTTGTGTAACACATGAATACATTGGAATGAGTGAATGTTTTCTTGCAAATGGCCCGTAAATCTTTCTCTTCAATGATTTGTAAAGCAAAACTAATAACTTCTCTCTGGTTCGTTGCTCACGCAGGTCTTGACTGAGTACATTTCTCCACCACACCACACTCCTCACTTTGCCTCGCCTGTTTGGGTATTATTTTTAACATTTTATTTAAATTGCTTTCTCCACTGTATTTCATCAACCTATCATCTATTTTTAAACCAGACTGTTGACAGTGCAGAGTTGACAATTTTGTTCACAGTTGATGAATTCTGATTTGTTTTTATTCGACCAAAATCATGTCACAGTAGAGGGGGGAAGTAATTCCCAGGCTTTGCTGGCTTTAATATTTGGGTGTGAATTGAGAGGCTGCTGACAGCAGGACTCGGATGTTCCCTTCTCCTTTCTCCTCTTTAGCCACATGGGTTTCTTTGCTCTATCTCAAGTGTTGTCGGAACCTTCCACTTCAAGGCCTTCGTATTTCCCTTTGCTTAGACCAACCCCTTCCCCCACAGAGTGGCACAGCTCACTTTATTCTGTTCTCTGCTCAGATGTTGCCTTGCCAGAAGATTTTATTACCCCATGTACAAGACCAGCTCCCTCACCACTCTTCTCTATTTCTCTTTTTCTTTCATTAGCACCTGCCATATCAAGTTCATTGGAACGACCTTTGTCCTACTGGTTCAGGGTTGGGACTAGCAGGTGCTCTGTGACAATTTGGTGAATGCACCAAAGCACGCGCGCGCGCACACACACACACACACACATGAATACTCATTTGGGCTTTGAGTGATACCAAAGACCTCTCCTTTGTTTCTCTGCATGGTTCCTTTCAGATGATCTCTGAGTCACTCAAGCCCGAGGCAGAGACAGGTGGTAGCTCTTCCATCAGCCAGAGACCATGGCAGCTGAACTGATGGTTGACCTGCATGTGACCCAGCGCTGAGTCTTGTATGCATGAGCTCCCCCTCCTCATTCACACACTCATGAGTTAAGAGTTCCAAAAGAAGTCAGAACTTTAACCTTTAAAACCAAGCTGATAAGACTGAAATCAAGGAAAAAGCCCTTTATATATAAAAAGAATGCCAGCCAAATAAATTTAGAAGGAAGACCAGAATTAGAAAATCACCATTGCCAATGCCCTGTGTAATAACTGCATCAGGAAAAGGTCATTTCATGTTTGCAAAAAAAGAAAGAAAGAAAAAAATGGGGTAAAAATGGTTGGGGAGCAAGACATTCACATAGACTCAGTGCCCCACAGAATTCTTGATGACTACAGAGAGGAGAATGCACATTTCCAATAAAACATATGGCAGTCACCCCTTAAGAAAGGGATCTAGGGACCAAGTTAGTGCCACTGTAGGGCAACTGGTATGTGCTTCCTGATGTGCCACAAAATTACATGCTGGCACTTAGGAAGAGCTGGTGCCAAAAATGCTGCCCCTGAGACCACTCAGGAAGAAACAGACAAACTCAAATTGAGGATGCTTTGTAAGATGACTGCCTGAACTATAAAAAGAAAACAATAAAACAACTACAAACATGGGGTAGGGGTAGATCATTATTCCAGATTTAAAGATTAGGGGGAAAATGCAATGAATAAAACTTGATTAGTTCTTGAATAATAGTAAGGACACAAAACTATAAAGGTGTTTTGGGTAAAACAGTGATTTTAATTTGAACTGTGTATTTGGAGATTTTATGAAATTATTACTCTCTTAAGTATAATAATACCAACATAGTTATATAGAAGAAGACCCCTTTGCTTTTCTTAGGGATGAGGTATCACAATGTCTATAAATTTCTTCTAAATAATTAAAGGGAAAAGCGTGTAAGTGTATACAGAAGGCAGGTGGAACGGGGTGGCAAGTGTGGTCAAATGTTACCAACTGTCACATCATGGTGATGAGCTTCCAGGGCTCACTGCATTATTATTTAGGCTATGCATGTGCTGAATGATTATTAATTTGAGAGCAGAAGGAAAATTTTTAATTTGCATCACCCAGTTGTGCTAGGGGAACATTTCCCAGAAACCACTCCTGCTGCTCCCCAGGACTTCCCTCTCAGCCACTGCAATCCCTTTTTCCTCAGCCAGCTTCCCACTAGGGGGCAGGCTACTTGAGGGATGCGACTAGATCCTGTTTTCTGCAATATCGGGGACATGGCCTACACTTGCAAAGAAGCAGGCCTACAATAAAGAATTGTTAAAGGGAAAATGATTGAGGTTTTCCTGAAGCACAAATCCTCTTAATTGATGTCAGCAAGCAACACCACAATTAGAAGGCCAAATACAGATGCACAGAATTGCAGAGTTTAGATCTTCAAGGACACCCTATCCTGTGACACAGGGAGAAACTGAGACTGGAAAAAGATAGACCTCTTGTCCATGGTTATTCTTTTAAATAACTTCCTCACCTTCTCCTTCCCTTGTGTATCTTGTCAATTTAGCAAACCACTTTTCAGAAAGCAAGGAAGCAAATTTCAGTTCGGTTCACATTCAACTCGTCATAGGTTTGCTTTTAGAGGCAAAGATGAATAAGGTTTCTCTGGATTTTGTAACAAAACCAGTTCAGAGTCTTGCACATGAAATGCCAAAGGAAGATGTCAGAATCCATGTGAGGGAGGCTGAGAAAAAGATGCCATCTCCCCAGGGATGGGAATGCATGTGACAGGTTACAACTCTGAGCAACCCCTACAGCCTCCAACTGGGGACTCCTCTGTGCCATGGGAGTTGGTGAGGAGAGCTGCTCTCCCAGGTGTATGCCCTGCCCACATGCACTCTGCACTCCCTTGCGGCTGGCTTCAGCCATGGGCCCTGTTCTGACTCCCCACATCATACCACTGGGGCTTCCTTGACTGGTACTCTCTATTTCTCACTGCCAGGTCCTTCCCTGCTCTGTCTGGGACCATCTGAGGACCTTATAATGCATTATAATTTTACATTTCTGTGGGATGTTTCCTCCACCTGGACTGAGGGGGGACAGCACAGATAAAGAAGAACTTGGAGTTCCCAGGCTGCATTCTATCACTACCTAGTACAGTACCTGGACACACTAGGTGCTCCATAAAAATATGTCGAGTAAAGAGATGAACAAAAACAACGGCCTATGTGCAGAGGTGACTGGCAGAACCGCATGTCCCCCCCAACCCCAAGGCTTTGACTGTGAGTAGCTGCTCACACCTCGACAAGAACCTGTGGAGGATGCAAATCCGTAAACGACCAATATCAAGTTCCTTCCCAGCTGTATAATGCAAGGACTCAAACACACGTTCAACTGATTTACACAGAAGTGAAGAAGTACGCTATTTCAGCCTCCCCCACTTCCTTGCCTACTCCAGTTTTCCTCTTCCAGGCAGGATTTCAGGAGCTATGGGCCTCAGTCTGTGCCCCAGGGTGAGTCTCTCTCCCTCCCTCTTCTCGCCTCCGTAGCGCTCAGTACACTGAGTTTCTCTGCTTATCTGCCTCTTGAGGGAAACAGGCATCTTGGTCCACAGCCTAGCACACAGCCTGCACTTAGTTCATGTTTGTTTATTCAAGAAATGTACCTTCCTTAGCCCCACATGAGAGCAGATGTCAGCATGTTCGTTTTATAGATTAAGACACTGAAACCTAGAGAATGCAAATGTCTGCCTTAAGGCCAGGAAATAGCAGATTCCATTTTAATCCAATCCCTCAACTTCTCCCTAGCCCAATGGTGCCTGTGATGACTCACAGATTTCTACAAAAGCAAGGGCTTTGGCAAAACCTTTCGGGGAACCTCAGGAAAGCTGAATGACAAGGCAGAGGACAGAGAAGCATGGGGAAATGAAAAGACGTCAGAGCAGGAGAAAGGGAGAAGGGTCAGGGACCCCTGCTGGAGGCTGACATGGTGCAGTGTTACAGGGAAGAAATGGAGCCCACAGGCCACTTCTCCCATGATGCCCCATGAAAACCTGCTTGTCAACTGTAACTTGTCACTCATGATAATGACATTAGTCAAAGATACTCAAATGGTTGCTAATAGCAAAGGGGGCTTACAGAAGTGAAGTTACTAGGCCACAGGCCTACATCAGAGGATGCAAGCACTCCCTTAGTGTTCCAGAAACTCATGGCACCCTGACTTCACCTCTCCTAGAGGTATAAAGACCACTGTCAATGCTCCCATGGGAACTCTCTGGATCAAAGCATTTCCAGCAGTGTGCGGTTCATAGGAGCTGGACATGAACCTGTGCCTCAAAATTGCTCAGGAAGGATTTACTGAAATTAGCCATCTTGCCAGAAACTCTACGATCTAGACTATCAACTCTATTTGAGAGAGAGATAAGAGGAGAAAAGATAAGAAGGCTCACACCTAAGAATCCAAAAAGGAGAGGACAAGAAAAGAAGTCAGGGGTGGCATGGCAGAAAAAGAAGTGGGATAAAAAGTGGAAGAAAAGCAAGAGATAAGGCTTAGAAGATGCTCTAGTGTGGGGAAATGCACAGAACACCCAGGAGGGACTGCGGGAGGAATAGGAGGTGGCGGGGAACCAGGACCCGGGCCACATTTCTCACACCCGGCCTGGTTGTATGTGGGCTCAGGCGGCTCCAGAAGGAAGGAAGAAAATGTTCTGAAGTACCAGCACTTGCTTAAAATAATATCTCCACTGCTATAAATGCCCCCGCAATGCCTGTCTCTCTGGTGGCCCTGGTTTCCTGGGAAGGGCCCCGTCCACACTAAATCTTGTCTCCCACCTGGTTGTGCCCCCACCTGCTGGGGAAGTGTTCGCCATAGACAGGATCCACAGGAGATGGAGGGCAAGTTGAGGTGGCACCTCCTATCTATGATGGTCTCACCTCTTGGGCTGTGATGCCAGAAGGAGAGGGACTTCCTACCCAGGGTGCATCTGCAGCTCTCACTGCAAACCTAGCAGGGAAGCTGGCATCCCAGCTCCACTGATAATAGCAGTGAGAATCAGAGCAATTTGCACAATGTTTCCAAGTCTCCATTTCCTTACCACTAAATAAAATAATCCCGCCCCCTGCAGCTGTCAGGAGGACAGACGGATAACTAAGGGATCCCCTGGCAGCATTCCTGGCACTGGGCAGACAATAAATCTTCCTCCTTTTTTCCACCTCCCTCCAGCCCCATCTTCATTTTTCCCTTCCTCCAATGGTGTCATAGCTGAGTGGTCTTTGTAAAATGCAAATTTGTTTGTGACACCCACCCACCAGCAGCTTACAACCATTCCTTGCTTTCTGTCGTCTCAGATGAAAAGTAAAGCTTTATAGCCCAGGAGAAAAGGTTCCTGGCGATTTACACCCCACATATCCCTCCACCCACATCCCTGGTGTCTCTCCCAATCAGTGCCCACTCAGCTCCAGATCTGAGGCTCCCATGCCCCCAGGTAGATGACACATACTCCACCCAGGACTTCTCTGCTATGTTGCTCAAGGCTCCCTCTAGGTGCCTGGCTTTGTCTGCAGTCACCAGGCAGCCTGTGGAAGGCCTTCCCAGGTACTGCCAGCTTCTGTGCCCACTTCTCACGGGTCTCATGCCCTGTATCTTGATGACACACCTTTTTTTTGCCTATCTCTTACAAGCACCAAAGCGTCTACATTTTAATTCACTTGTTTAGCCCTGGCACCCAGCAAAAAAGCTAAAATAGAGCAAGCACTAAAAAAATGTTGGAGAGATAAATAGATGCACAGGCAAGTGGACAGATGGACACCAGTCCCACCTATCTTAACGGTTTGCAGAAAAATTCCACAGAGCTTTTTTGTTTTCCTCTCAGGTCAAGTTCAAATTAAGTCATCTCTTGCCATCTAACTGCAGGCTTGCCATCCAACTCTAGGCTCTGTGAATTGCATTACAGCCCTCATAATCCAGCAGATGCAAAGCTTAGATGGCCCCTCCTGCTACCCCATCTGATGATTCTACTGCTTCCCAGGAAGTCAGCCCACAATCCCAAACCCTTAACATTTTCCTCACCAGCCCTGATTAAAACCTAAGTCCTCCTTTTGGAGGCCAATTTTTTGCTTTCCAGCAATATCAACACACTCAGGCCTTCAACCTCACCCTCCCCTTTCCAGTCCCTACTCCATACCTATGTTCTTCTCACCTGGTGCAGTTACTGGTACCCCAGGCCAGAGGCCCTGATTGGGATTCCAACTGACTAGATTTGCTTGCCTCCACTCATCCCCAAATAAGCAAAGAATGTAACAAGAAAAAATTAATATAATCACTATTTAGGCACAAACTAATCACTGGGAAGGCAGCTAACCTACCTCCTCCAGCCCTAGAGAAGCAGGTATAATTTGTAGAAACAAAAGTCAGAAAATATACATATGTAGCATAACCAGCAAACGTGACAATCCAGTTTTTTAAACTTTGCTGATGCCTGCCAAGTCTTTGGGACCAGTTCCTCAGTTTCCATTCTAAGTATGAGGAAACAAAGATTTAAAAAAAAAAGTAATACAAACTTAAACCAGGAAATGGGAGGGGAAAATCAATTGGGGGCTTTTAATTTCAAAGGGGCTCTCTTATAAATCCTTTCTTTTCCCCCCATCCTAAACTTTTACCCCTCCAGGTGTGCCCACTCTGGATGCTTCCTCACCTCTGGCTTCCTGCAGACCCCTCTTGCTTGCAGCCACATTTCCAACCTGTTCTCCTCAGCCACCTATTCCATGCCTGCTCCTCTTGTTTCCTCAAAATTAGAATTTAACTGCTGGATATCAGGACTTTTGTAATATGTCTATGTATCTTTCATGGTACATATATGAGCACCAAGTATTTCTATATCCTTAAACAGTGCTGGTAGCAACAGTTTACAAAGTCAATGTTATTTGTAAGGTTTACTGGAACTAATCATGAATGTGGTGTTATGCTCAAAGTTTTACCTATACTTTCTCCTTTAACTTCACCCCAGATGCTACATGATAAAAACTGTAACACCCATCTATTGCATGAGGAAACTGAGGCTCAGAAATGCTGCCTACTCATTGAAAGCCAGCTCTGCGGTGAGGAGCCAGAATGCAAACTCTGGCTGTCAGTCTCTAAAATCTGTCCTCTGAAGAGGTTAAATGTGTGATCTCACGTTAAGATGTTTTACAACTTCAGTGATTCTGACGGCCAATGGTACTGGAAGGAACTACTATTGCCCAAGAAAGCCACTCCACATAACAGTTGTGAATTTTCTGTGAAATATGCCAGGGTAGCATGCATTTAGGATTACCTCATTGTGCATCTGGAAAGACAGAGAGGGGGGCATGTGTCTCTACAGAGTCCTTGCCACAATCCCACTGGAACATAGGCTCCTGGAGGGTAGGGATCTTGCTCTTTTCATCTCCAGATCATTTCCTTTCATGCACTTAGAAGAGTGCCCAGCTCATAGTGGGTACCCTTTAATCATTAGTTTAATGAATGAATGAATAAGAAAACAACCCTCCAGCCCCCAAACCCTGCCAGATTTATCACCAAATAAAGAATGAATTTGTTGGAGAACTGAGGAAAGAAAATCATACTCTAAGGGGTAATGGCAGAAAGAACTTAAAAGCCACTAAAAGGCAGGGGTGGGATGACCAGGTCAGTAATGAAAAGCAAGGTCAGCACGAACAGAAGTCTACATCAGATCAATAACTGAGATAAGGCAGACCAGCAATGTCTCTTTTGTGCCTTCAAACTAATTTTCTCCTGGCTCTGAACAGAGAGAAGGCAGGTTCCACAGGCACTTTATCGCTGGAGCTCAGACAGTAGATAATAGAGTCTGGGCTCATTCCGATGCCCTTAGCAAGAGGGCTTGCACTCCACCTGGGACACCTGTGGGTCAGTCTTTGGAGGGGAGGTTCCAGATCAGGGTTGACCCCTGTCATGTCCTCTGCATTTCTTTCTCATCAGCAACACAACACAGAGGGCAGGCTCCTGATTCTTGGTTTCTGATGCAAAGCCTCTCTTGGAGTTTCTGCACAAAATACTCTCCCCCTTCACTAATCTACACACTTCACAGATAAGGGAGGAAAAATGCAGATGGACAAAGAGGAGAAGCAGATTTCTTGAGTGATAGAGTCTATATTGCATCCATTCCCAGTTGCACTCTGAAGAATGAAAAAAATCAGTACCTGCTAAACATACCCACCACCCCTGCTCAAAGCTAACAGTTACCAAGGTCAAAAAAAAAAAAAAAAACAAAAAAAAAACAAAGAGCATTAAAACCTCACCTTGGGCTAAGAGGAGATAACCACCACCTATTTAGCCTCACTTTACATCTGTTCTTCAGCCCAATTTTTTTCTCTCTCCCCCTTTACTTGCTCATGAAAAAATAAACCTCAAATATCTTTTTGGATAAAGATTGTATATGTTCATAAGAGTCAACAGAGATAAAACCACGGATAAAGGTGACCAAAAACACCAAAGGAGGCTTTTGACCAAATGCAACAAGATTAAGGTGATATTTTTAAAAAAATGAAACAGTAACTTAAACTTTGAATTACTGCCTGATTTCACTGCTTAGAGATGAAAGACCCTGTAATGCTGAACGAAAAAGCCATATAACTCAAAGAGGATTTTCTTTGCTTGACATCACCTCTGTGGAAAATACATTTAAGTAATAAAATGCCCTTGTAAGAGTCCATTCTCTGTTGATGGAGCTGAGGTGTGAAACTGGTGAGGGCTAGGCAAAGACTGTCATTTTTTTTTTCCTTTCTTTTGATTACACAGTTTTCCCCCATCAGGTCTGATCTCATTTTTCCCAGAACCTGATGAAAGATGAGCCAGCTAGACCAGGTGTCCCAAGAGTTTGCCCTGGTGACCATTCTGCCCTATAAGGCAAGTTGGGAACTGATGGTTCCCACCCACTGTGACTCATTCCAGAAATGTCTAAGTCCCACCGTTCATGGGAAGTTCTCCCTTCTTTTCTACTGTATTGTATTCTGAGGCCAGAATTCTAGGCCCAGTGATCCTGAGATGGTCATGACTTGACATAGGCAAACTCAAGAGGCTGGATGTCGGGTAGGAATCTGATCCTGGAAATGCCTGGGGATATACAGAATGAAGCAGAACTGAAACCGTGAGGTCAGCAGATAGGGCCAGGGGAATATAGGCTACTTGTATTCAGTCTTGGGAGGAGATGCCAAGACCCTCACTAGGTGGGTAAAGATAGTTATGGAGATAAAGCCACAAGGTGAGCAACTGGATGGGTCCAGACAGGAGTGCAGGAATAGGAACCCAGCTACGAGGAGCCATGTATACAGGGAGAAGAAGCCACTGGAAGTCCCAGGGAGAATCTCAGGGGCTGGTGAGTTTAAAGGAGGGCACATCACAGGCATCCAGGTTCTAAGGAAGTGGGACACAAGGGAAGCAGTTGCTGCAGTTTTGAGGGCCAATCAACCTTAGATTTCCATCCAGGCTGTGTGTCCTTGGCCATGGAATGGGGCCAAGAAGGCTTCAGAGTCTTGGGGGGATGGGGCTCTGGCCTACAGGGTTCTGAGCAAAGTGGGCAGCTTCAAAGACCCAAGAGCTCATTACACATTCAGCCCTCAGTTCCCAGTTCCACATGCACCGTCTCTTTCCCTGATTTCAAAGTTAGAAATTGTGAACTGGTCTCCTCCCATCCCTACAAAGTTTCTACTTGCATATTTTGATGTTAATCCAGAACCTGTGTTAATCAGGCCAAAATTCATTAATGAAGTTCCACTGTGATCTCCAGGAAGCGAGCTGCTCTCCATCTAATATAATTTGTGTTTCATACAGCCGAGTGATTTTTCAAACACCATAAGACCAAGCTCTGGGCAGGGGGTGGGGGGGTCCCTTGTGAATAAATGGGAACGGCTCCTGCCTTGCGGCGCCTATTGCAATATGTGTGCTCTTGTTTTGGGGGAATTTGGGGCAGCTAAGTAATGACAAGCACTCATGGTGTGGCACCCTCATCATGTCATTGCTACAGATAATTAAGCTCATCAATTATCTCCTTCTCTTCACTGCCTTAGGAGGATGTCACTTGAGGGGCTCACAGGGAAGCCAATACATCAGCCACTAAATCCTCGGGAACTGCATTGCTGATTTCCCAGAATGGCAGAGGGGTGGAATTTAAAACTCTAGAATGAACCAACTTGGGCTCAAATCTCAACTGGCTCTAATGTTACTCGCTATGAGAAAATTAATGAAGCCTCCCGTGCCTCAGTTTCCTGATGTGTGAAATGTAGAACCGATTTAGATATTGGTTAAATAAATGGCTGCTGCACACCATTTATTTAACCAATATTTGTAGAGCACCTACTATGTGTCAGGCAGTGTTCTCATGGCTAGGGATACAGTGGTGAACTCCTGTCCCCTTGGGGCATGCATTCAGAGAAAGAAGTCAGATATCAGAAAAAGAAATCCACATTAAATGAAACCATGTGTATAAAGCATTCAACACAATGCCAGCCACAGAGCCCTTATTTTGTGAGAGTTGGAAACCTCATGATACATCTCTCCGACTACAATAGCCCATGAAAGGAATGGGTATTCTTTTAGCTTCAGTACTGGGGAAGTACTGGGCTTTTGTCCTTTCAGAGGGGCAGGAGTAAGTGACAATACAGCCAGAGTCCTACTGGGGCCAAGAACAAGGCAATATCGTAGAAAAGAACGTGGAGGCAGATGAACACGGGCTCGAACCTTGGCTCCTGCTTGCTTACTCGGTGACCCTAAGCAAGTCACTTAACCCTTTGACATTTAAGGGTCCACATTTGCAAAATGGGAGTAATAAGAGTAAACAGTACCTCTTTGAGTCATTTTGAGTATTAGCCAGAATTATGACAAGGGCTGAGCCCAGTACCTGGCTTGGAGTTCATACGCTCACCCTCACCCCTACACACACTCAGGGAGAGGTGAGTGGATAGTGTAGGTGACTCCATTCCACTTCTAAGACTGTGTTCAAGATGCCTATGGCATCTTACTCCTCAACTGCAAAGATGCCATAAATTCCACCCCCACAAGGTGGCTTTGCCCCTGGTGCTCCCTGTTGTGGAGCATGGAGCAGGAAGGGGACCTCTCACAGGTTGCAGAATGATTGGGGAAGCACATGTCCCAGAGACTTGCCATTGAACCTGGGGCCACAGCAGGGCTAGCTTCTCTGTTCTATCCTGTGGTCTATGGGCCTCTGGAGGGTAGAGGCTCACCACCTCCCTGAGTGCCAGGGCTAGGTGTGATGCTGGGACAAGGGAATGCCTGAAGTAGGAAAGCAAGCTGAAACAGAATCTGTCCTGAGAAGCCACTATTAGAGGGGGACATGTCTAATAGTCTTTGATTATCCTACATAAAGTCTTCTGTAGGAAGAATTAGTGAAAAATTAATACTCTGCTAAAGACTTTATAGGAGGAGGTTAAATCACAGAGACCTATTAAACATTTTTTTAAAGGGAAAAGAAAGTCTCTATGGGATTCATCAGTCACCACCAAGAGTTCCCCTCAGCTGCCGAGTCCCACTCTGGGCAACCCCACTTCACCAGCTCTGGATGCTTCTTCTCTGGCCCCTCATACTCACATCCCTTAAGGAAGCAAAGGAATTACTTTCCTTGGGATCTGCCATCAGCAGAAGGCAAGGAGTTTATACAAAGCAAAACATTTCCCAGTCACACCAATGGTCTCTGTATCTTCTAATAAGAAAGAGCAGTGGAAAACCCCTCAAGATTTAAAATAACACAATGTTCCATGCATCTAGAAGATAACCAAATATGCAATTCTACAGCAAGGACCTCCAGCACCTAGAATGAAGGACCACAAGAGGAGGTCACAAGGAGCCTCAGGATGTGAGGGTTCCCTGAGTGGCACCCTGAGAGCATCCAGCAGCCTGACTGCTTCACACGTGCACAGGGACAGCCACCAAGAAGAACACAGTGTGAAGCAGACCTGGTAGCTGTTGGGAAGGACCTATGAGTTGCAAGAAAGAAAAGGCCAACATTTAAATTTAGAGCCATTTCTAACCACAGCTCTGAGGCCTTTGAAAAGCAAGAGCAGAGTGACATTTCCTCCAAGGAGCAGCTCAGCCTCAGCAAGAGGAGCCTTCTCACCATGCCGTCTGCACCCGTGTAGAGATGCTGCCGCCCCCATCCAGGATGAAGGCAGGGCAGCTGAGAGAGGGCTCAGGGGCTGGTTTTGTAAAAGGGACCGCTGTCCTGCTGAACACTAAGAACAGTTCTGGTCTCCATGCTGTCAAGGAAGAACATGCACCTTCTAGGAGGAGGAGACAAAGGAAGGTCAAGCCAGGTCCGGGCCCATATCTAAGGGGAAAGCCACTCCATTCCCTCAGCCACTACTAAAGTGAGTGCCCAATGGTGATGATGATGACAGAAGCCATGGGTAAAAACACCAGCAGTGTGTGTATCCACAGGTTCACGTAGTCCTCTCAGGTAAGTGTGCTGGCTCCTTAAACTCTCCACAGTTCTGCTGGGCGGAGACTGTACCTCCCAGGTTACCACCTCACCTGCGGCAGGCACACCCCCCACACCTCTTCATGAGGCCATTGAAGGCTGGGGACATGGGCAGGACAGACCTCCGCTTGATCCTAATTCTGCCACACACTACTTGAATCCAGCTCTCCTATTTGTAGACAGAAAGTAATAGTGCCTACTTCAAGGGCTGTTAAATTTAAGGCAAGTAAAATTAAAATTCCTCATAAAGTATTTAGCACAGGGGGGCTCCCTATGTGGCACCTCTCCCTTTTATCTGGCCTGGAAGAGCCCTACATCTTCCCTTCCCACTTTCTGATGCCTAATGGCAGAGGACACCTGAGCTCCACCAAGCAAAGAATGTCTGCCTGAACTTCTGGCTCCTTCCTTCTGCTTGTCTCCACCTCCCTCCTACAACCCACACTCTGCCCAAGCACAAGGTTTCTCTTAGGGACAAAATAAGCTACCCTAGGGCTACCAGATGTCAAGGGTTCCTCTTCCCTTTATGATCCCCATTAAGGTGGGCTGGAAACTGGGCAAGGACAGTAGCAGTGTCTGCTGGGGGAGAAGGCACAGCCCTGGTCACAAAGGCCACCCAAAGTCGAGCAGACTCTGTAGCCCTCAGTAAAATTTCTTGCGGGAGGAGATCATACAGGAGGCTCAAACAGGAAGAGGCAGCTCTTGGTCTGCTCTGGAAGTGGGCAAAATCATGAATGAGGGGCAGAGTGCAATCTACAAGAATCTGAACTAAACAAAGGCTCTCCGGAGAGGTGGTTTGCTGGGGCCCTATGCACTCTGAGGAGTGCCCACTCACAGGGCATTCTTCCCTTTCATCATGCATTATGCATCTATCCAGCTACTGGTCATCCACTCATGCTTACTGACACCCGGCACATGTCTGGCATCACCAGGCACTTGCACTCCTATAATGAATAAGATAATGGCAGATCTAACCCCTGTTCTCAGAAAATTTAAATTTCAGTTCAAGTTTCTAAAAAATTGAAGAAGCACCTCACTTTCTCTTATACCTCATTCTTGGGAAAGCATCTTCCCTTCTACCACATTTTGGGCTGTGTGCAGCAGGCCTCCCAGGCACACAGGAAGGTACTGTCAGCTCATAGGCCGGATGTAGAAACAGGGAAAACAGTGGATTTGCCCACAGATAGTAGGATGATAGAAGGTAAAGCTGAGACTTGAATATTTTTTTTTTGAGTCTTCATCAGATGCACTTATTATGTAACAAGCTGTCATTTCCCCAGCTGCTAGGGAAATCCTTGTAGATATTTGTTGAAATAAATTAAATCAATACAATAAGAAGCCGTCAAGGAAAAGCTTCCTACAGAGCATAAGAGCTGGACATGGCCCTTTTTTTTCTTTCCCTCCCATCTATCTAATCAACTGCAACAGGCAAAGGGCCACTGGGTGACCCCTTTCTTCCGTAAAGGTGAAGGCCATGTGTGTAGATACACTTGAAAAGGCTACCTTGAAGAAGAGCTCTGGGTGTGAGATCAAGCAGCATGGTGCTACACCCCAGACGCTGCACCTTTCCAAGCATCTGTGCCCTCCTCTAAAGGAGAAATTGTAGTTCTGACATCTTTGGTCCATGTACTAAGCTATATCATAGAGGGGAAGCTCATGGCATGGTGCAGTGCTCCATAAATGGTAACTATTTTATCATAACCATCACCATCATTATTAATATTGTCACTATGTTATAAAGTTCATTCAAAGAGCTACTTCCCCAACATAGCCCACCCTCAAAAACCTGAATCCTTGGGCCTCTAGATGACAAGGAGAGCTGGGTATTTGATTCTCTGTGAAGCAGAGGTTATAACACCTTTTCTAGTGAATGGTACAGAGTGTGTGCAGGGAGACAGGGGAGCACCAGAGCCATGCCACACACAAGGGGATGGAGTCAAGAGCCCCATCATACCTGCATCATTCTGGGGGCCCAAAGAAGGTTTCTCCAGACCCGGGGTGGCGGGGGGTGGGGGATAATACTGAGGAAACATAGAAAGGAGATCAAGAAATAGACAGAAAAAGTTAAAAAAATAAAATATGCAAACCAGGAGAAACATATTGGTAGCTCTATATAGGAACCTCCCACCCAGGATCTCTGTTTTAAAAAAAAAGAAAACCTTTCTGTAAAAAAATTCAGCTGCCTTTACTATGTGTTTTCTCTAAATGCCCAGAGCATGCACCACCCTCCCATACAAAGCCCTTGGTAGAAGTCAGGACACCTGAGTTTTGGTCTCTGCTTAGGCAATAACTCAGATTCTCAGGCCTCATTTTCCACATTGGTTAAAAGGGGGGGGGGTCATAAAGTGAAGACCAGGGAAGGAGAGACAAGAGGAGTTCTAGACTTTCTACTAGCCCAAGTATACTGCGACTTCACCAGCCAACAGAATGTCCGACCAGGGAGGACCCAGTTCCTCTCCAGGGCGGGGTTACGGCTTCCACTCCTACAAGCCTTCCCACAGAGTGTGAATGAAGTCTCTGAGCTCTGTCGTGGGCTTGAAGTCATACCCTTGTCTCCTGCATGCTCATTAGGGAAACTTCACTTCTTAAGTCCATTGGTGTTTTCAACATAAGGTAGCTGGCTGTATGTTTTTCATATACTTAGCAATCTCTCACACACTTGAAAGATGGTATGTGTCTGTCTCCATATGTGCATGTTTCTACTTTGGGATAAATCACCTGATCAGCTTCCTCCCAAGCATTTGTAAAGAAAGATAAAAAGAACAGGATCTGGTGGTCAAATCTATCAACCTCAGAGAAAAA
Organism: Marmota marmota marmota; assembly: GCF_001458135.2. Taxonomy (NCBI): domain Eukaryota; kingdom Metazoa; phylum Chordata; class Mammalia; order Rodentia; family Sciuridae; genus Marmota; species Marmota marmota. The sequence continues at coordinate 4,111,884 of NW_026000221.1, forward strand.
GTTAGCCAATCCTCTTGCCCCTCATCTCATCCAACATCCCATTCACCTTTGCTTTGGTGGAGAATGTGTTTTGAGAGACACAGGCAAAAATGGCAAAGTCATGGTCCTTACCCTCAAGGTGGTTTCAAGCAGACCTAAGGATGGATGAATTTGTGACACCAGAATGGTCGTGAGTATGATAGACCATGACAAGGGGACCCTAAGTATGGTGGGAGTTAGGGATGGAAAACCCTGTGGGCAGACTAGGAGCAAAGAAGCACTTAGGGAGGTGTCGAATTTGGACTGGAGCCTGTTCTTCTTGTGAGGAACAAAAAAATAACTACTGCGGGTTCTCACACAAAAGAGAGGCCTGGTTCCTGTGATAAGAGAGGAGGCTTGGAAGGGCACTATGGGAAGGAAGACTTGGAGCATGCAGAGGGACTGAAACAGGGAGCTAGAGCAGGCCCAGAACAAAGAAGGGAGGGTTTGTGCCTGGCTGGGCCTCCACATCCCCACCCTGCTGGGTTCCCCATCCCTCTCTCTTCCATTTATGAGCATCAAAGTCTTTGATACTCCCTCTGAATCAATCTGAAACATAAACAAACAAACAAAAATAACCTCTCAAAAGCCACTTTGTCTCAATAGCACCTTCTAACTGTCTGGTTAGCCCTTCCAGGGAAGGCAAGTAGAAGAAATGCTTACAGGTTACCTGACTCAGAATTGGGGTGTCAACTCATACCTCAGATTGAATATACTAGCCACCCTGGCTGACATATTAACTCACAGATGTGGTCACCCTCTTCCTCCTCTCATGCTCGAGCAAGGTGTGGCAGGGGCCTTGGAACAAGTAACCTCAGGGCAGTGAGACACCAATATGAGGTTTCCTTTACACCCAGGGCAGGGGAAACTAAACAACTGTCTCTCACTGCCTTCTCAGTAACCTAGTTCAGCCTCACCTGCTTGTGTCAGAAATTACCAAGAAAATCAGAGGTTGGTTCTTGGAAGTCATGTAAAGAACATGATGCTTTAATAAGAATATATTTCCACTAAAAGTGGATACTCCCTCTTTTGGTCCATTTTCTGCGGTTGTAACAAAATACCTGAGGTTGTGTAATATATAACAAAAAAGGTTCATTTAATTCACAGTTTGGAAGGCTGAAAACCCAAGATCAAGTGGCCCTACCTATATGCTCTCTGATGAGGGCCCCTCTGGCTATGTCATAATGTGTCAGAGAAGGGAAAAGGAAAATCACTGGGTAGAGAAGGGGCCTGATATTATAACAATGCATTCTCATGAGAAACAACCCACTCTGCGAGTCCAGCATTAATCCTTCCTGAAGGTGGTTCCTCATGACCCAATTATCTTGCACCTGATCCCATCTCTCAAACCCTCCACCAACTCAACATCATCATGCTGGGGATCACATTTCTAGCACATGAACCTCTGGGGAATGCATTCAACCCATATCCAAACCATAGGATTCCGTCCAGACTCCAAGTTTTAGTTCTTCTCATAAAGCAAAATAAAACCATTTCATCCTCAATAGTCCCAAACTCCTATAATCACACAGAAGAACATCTGGGGAATCAAAGCAAACCCCTTCCAGCTATGAGCCTGCTGAATCTAAAACAAGTTACTTGCATCCAAGATAGAATGGCACAGGCACAGGGCAAACATTCTACTCTAAAGAAAGGAACAGTCCCCAGCAAGACTAAAATCCAGCACAACAGATGTTAAATGTGAAGCTCCAAATCCAGCATCCTATGCATATTGTGGCAGGTGTAAGCCCCTTAGGAAGTTCCACCTGCATGGCTTTACTGGTCACATGGCTGCTCAATAAGGTAACTTTCAAGCTGATGCCTATAGTTTTCCTAGTTGGGCCTGGCATGCTGCCAGTGGATGCCACATGGATGCCAAGGTTTACCATTTGCTCCTTTAGTGTCTATGACAGAGCCATTTCTGAGCTCACTTGAACCATGCTGGAGTGGCCATTGAGTGTTTTGCTGAAAAGCAGGGAGCAGCATCCCAAGGCAGCCCATGGAGAGTGCCCCGGGCCTATTACCTGAAACTGCTCTAGGCCTCTGGATTATGATGGCAAATGTGGCCTCACATTTCTGGGTTGCCATCTGGGTCTTTTTCCCCTTGTGGTGATGCAAGGCACCTGGCTTCTTTTTAATCCATGCTAATCTCTGCACAAGTTGTGGCCCAGCTACACCCTTACATGCTTTTTATCTGCTCTTTTCCTGGTCAGGGTGTGAGTTTTCCAAATCTTTGTACTCTGATTACCTTTTTTTAGTTTTTTTTTTTTTTTTTTTTTTTTTAGGTGGACACAATATCTTTATTTTATTTCTATATGGGCTGGGGATGTGGCTCAAGTGATTACCTTTTAATTATAAATCTACCTTTAGGTCACACCATTGCTCCTGAATCCTACTGTATCCAGTTAAAAGTACACAGGCAGTTCTAACTATATTTTTGTTAGAAATTTCTTTTGCCAGATACCCTAGATCATCACTTTTAAATTCAGCTTTCCATATAGCCCGAGGGTATGGACACAGTTCATCCAAGTTCTTTGCAATAGAGTAACAAGGATGACCTTTACTCCAATTTCCAATAGAATATTCTACAACTATGTCTAAGACTTCATTAGCATTCTGGTCACAGCCAAGTATTCAATCTGTAAGACATTTGAGTTCCTTCCTAGCTTCATCTTCTAGGCCCTCACCAGAATCACCCATAATTCTCCATTTATAGCATTCTAGGCTTTTTCTAGACAGTTTCTCCAAATTCCTCCATCCTCTGCCCTTACCCAATTCCAATACCACTAACGAATTTCCAAGTATTTGGGGGCATCAGCAAGTACCCCATTCTCAGTACAGATTTTCCGCATTAGTCCATTTTCTCTTGTTATAACAAAATGCATGAAGCTGAGTACTTTATAACAGAAAGAGGTTTATTTAAATCACAGTTTAGCAGGCTAAAAATCCAAGATTGGGTTGTCCCATCTGTTCAGTCTCTGGAGGGGGCCACCCAGGCTTAACCACATAGAAGAAAAGCAGAAAGGGAAACAACTACTTGTAGCAGAGACTAAGCGAGTGCATGGCCTCTCTTCATAATAACCCACTCTTCTGAGAACTAATTCATTCTGTGAAACTAGCATTCATCTCTCCCAAAGGTGACATTCCCGTGACCCAATTACTTTACACTAGGCTTCACCTCTTAAAAGCACCACAACAGTGGGGAACAAGCTTCTAGCATGAGAACTTTTGGGGATACAAACTATACCCAAAGCAAACCGAAACCAGAGCATCCCCTCAACTTCAAAGTCTCAAAGATTCACTTCTTATATTGAGACAAAAACATCATCAAATATACACTGATTTTAGTAATAAAATAAGTAAAAGATTCGAGGGAAAGCTTTTGGAAATTAAATTTCTAAACATACTTTCTGAAGCCTTAGGTTATAGGGCTTTATAACTACAAGACAGCTCCACTTTTGACCCGAAACAAAGAAATGAAGCCCATCTTATGAAATTACCCAGGACATGAGTCAGGGATGTGACAGAGGTCACCAGCAGGATGGAAGATTTCACTTCCTAAATAACCCAGCTGAGTGTAAGCAACAGAATCTAACACCTAGATATTTGGCATTTTTACCCTCTGACGTGGATGCTAGAGACCTGGACCAGACTCGGAGATGGTCCATCATTTAGTACAACAGAGATGAAAGCAATAGTTTCTCCAACAAAACACATGAATCCCTCACAAGACATGCTGCTGGTTTAAGATTCTATTTTGATGAAAAAGGGTTGCACCTTCCTCAAGAACAAACAAATCACTTATTTCAAAAGGGCAATTTGAAGTTCATCCTTTTGTCAACAAAATGGTTGTGTAATTTCAAAGCTTCTCACAGAGAAACAGTTAGACAGTAGACAGTTCTGAGTCCCAGAACACCTCTCTTTTCCAGGTTGGTAAGAGGGAATGTCATTCCCAAGCTCTGTCTCTAGCACATCCAGGCCTTCCTCCCTCTGTAGACCATATCACATCTGGCACTCTAATGTAAAGTACTTCAGGGACACATGACATGTGACCTTCTACTGCAGTGGTACTCAGCATCCAGCCAACATAAGATAAATATCAGCTCCTTGAGGACAGGGACTGCATCCAGCCACTCCACACAGTTCCCACCAGAATCCAGCACACATTCCTGCTGGCTGCAATTAATGCAAGAGCAGAATCCATTCAAGATCAGCTGCTGTGTAGGGTTTCACTATGAAAGTATAAAACACCTCTCAAATGTTCCATATTCCCCAAGCTGGGAGAAGAAAGGGGTCATGGTACAGAATAGGCAGGGTTTTGTTCTTTGAAGGAAAAGTTCTTTGTTCCCCTGGGCTTTTACGCAAGGGACTTTGACAAGATGCAACTTGATTCTCCTGAAACTCTTAGGCACCTGTAGTCATGAAGCATCTTCTCATTTGTACAGGGCTCTCTGGCTCAGTTTCAAACTCCAGTCTAAACCCTTCCCTTTTCCCGCCTCCCACTTCCTTACATACTAATCCTGCCATGGAACAGAGCCAAGACCAGGCAGCACAAATGCAAAGAAAATTGGGCCATAGGCTACTCCATGTTCCACTCCTCTGTGCTCAGTGGCCAAGAGGAAAAGGGGAGCTGAAGGACCCTAAGGAAAGGCACAGGGGATTTGGCTTAATGCGATGCAAAGATACGCATAACGTATCACTGGGTTTCTGTGAGTTTGGGGATTCTGCAGTCAAGCTTGGCAGCTTGTAAGTCATTTTGTTCCTCTTCCCAAAGACTAACTCCACTGCCTCCCATCCTTCCGCCAAATGTAACCGAACACCTGCTAGCTGCTAGGCACTGTGGTAGGTGCTTGGGGATATAAAACTAAGGCTCTATCAGAACAGTGTCAAGCCAAGATGAGAAGACAACCCCAAGAGGAAGCTAAAGGAATAATAAAACCCTCACTGGAGATGAGACCGAGGCACAATTCCTTCATAATAACATCAATGCCAGACAGGTACATGCCTGGGGCTGTGCGTGGAGAAGGCGTGTACTCAGCTCCTCTGAGGAATGTGCCCACTGGCTGCCTTTACATTTATGTCTTGGTTTCTGGGTAAGGAAAAAATAAAAATAACCGTTTTTTGGATGGCCACATTTAATTTAACTGCTCCCCTTGGCTCATGGGCTGTCTGAGGCTCCCTCTGCCTCAGCAGTCAAGCTTCCCCAAACGATCACAGATTGGTCCTCCCCTCCAAATGGAGATCACTTCCAGACAGGGACCTTGAACTGTTCCTCTTTGTCATTCCCAGAGCTGGACACAAAGCCTGGCATCAAAGCATGTGAAAACTGAACAGAGAATTGAAAAAATATCTGCATATGGGAGCTCAGTTGTCCTTACAGATTCTTCATAATATATAGTCATGAAGTTATTCCATCCACCAAGGCAAGGAAGAACCCTGAAAGTGCTAAATCACGTCAGCTCCAATAAACACAAGAAATGCACATTTCCATTGTTTTCCTGTCAAGTCTCTCAGCAGGCCACATAGTGACTCTCCTGATCTGATGCTTGCTCATCTCTCCAGCTCCATCTCTCCTTCTGCCCCAACTACCTGCCTCCTAATGCATAAGTGTCTGTTGAGTCATTTCCCTGAGGCAGGCATTGAATAAGATGCTGGGGATAAAATGGACCACCAAAAAATAAACCTAGTTCCAGTTCCAAATTCCTCATGGTTTATAGAGAGAGAGGGATAATAATTAAATGATTTTACAATGCAAAATTAATTATAACTTCGATGAATGCTAAGAAAAAGACAGGTGGTACTGCTGAGATGGGTAAAGAAGGACCCGGGCTGACTAGGGGCATCAGGGAAGGCATCTGAAAACGATGTGATCTAGAAACTGACATCTAAAGGATGAGTGGGTGTTTGCCACAGGTGTGCAGAGGGAGGGGTGGAGCATCCAGGGCTGGCTCCCACCTCTGTGCTTCTGCCTACGCTGTTCTCTCTGCAAGAAGTCCTTCACACTTCCCTTGCATAACTCAGCCACGGCCTCTTCGAGAGACCCTCCCTGATTACTAGCTGAGGCCACGTGCTTTCCTACTACATATCAACATGGTGCTTGGTACCTGTCTGCTTTTCTCAGGCTTCTTAACACATGCAATTGGCCATCTCTCCATCTATACTGGGAGTTCCATAAGGTCAGGGACTTTATCTAGTACCAAGAGAGGAACAAGAAGGGATAGGTGAAAAGATAGATGGATAGTGAAGTTCTTGCCACTCACACCAGCTCCCCTGCCTCTTTCAGGCATGTGTGTTTGCATAAAGCATTCCTGCATTTAGCATCATGATCCTGTGCTCTCCTAGCCTCCCTGGAGTCCCAGAATAGCAATCAAGAAAGGCCAACCTTCTAGAACAAAAGATATCCAAGAGTGTAACCAGTCACTACACTGTAAAGAGGGTGCTCCAAGCATTTGATCTTTGATTCACAAGAGCATCCATTGTGTGTTGGGCCCTATTATAGCAACTCAGCTGGAAATAAGATGGGTATGGTCTTGCCCTCATACAGCATACAGTCTTGAGCAGCAAGTGAAATAAGATTATTTCAGATACAGGTCATTCGTATGGAGAAGACAGAAACTGGCTAGAAAGAACTGAGATGGGTTGCTCAGGAAGGTCACTCAGAGATGACCTTTTAGCTAAGAACAGAAAGATGACAAGAAGTCAGTCATGGGACATTCAAGGAGAATAGCAGTCAAGCAGGGGAAATGGTATACACGAAACCCCCCATGTGGGAGGCAGAAAATCATGCCAAGATGCCCAGAGCTGAGCAATGAAGAGAAAGATGTGTTAAGACATGACAAGACAGGTCTGATCAAGGAGAACCTGGGGGAGCAGGGTGTGGGCATCATTCATGAGTGAAAGGATAACACTGGGCCCCTTTAACTGACCACTCAGCTGGTCTGTGAAGAACAGACTGCAAGCCAATACAGATGGAAAGGGAGAAACCTACACGAAGGCCACGTGAGGGCCCAGGTACAGAAGAAAGTGGCTTGCACCAGTGTTGTAAGACTAGCAATGGTGTTCAGTGTTTGAAACTGAGATGCAGTCTAGAGGTAAAGAAGACAAGGCTTGCTAATGGATTGGCTGAAGGGGATGAGAAAAATAGAAAAGTCAAAGATGACTCCAAGGTCTTTGACCCGAGTCACTGGGTGGAGTGTAGGGTCGCTGGCAGATTGGGGGAGGCACCAGTGGCTGACGGGAATCAAAGCTCTCTTTTGGCCATGGTGAATGTAAGATGCTGTTTTGGTTCAGATCTTAAATGTCCCCCAAAAGCTCATGTGTAATAAAAGTAAACTTTCTGTAAATACCAGGAATGTGTAATATGTTATATGCTGCAAGTACTGACAGAAGACCAAAATTACTTGGGTTCAGCTAAATCTGTGCTCAGGATCCACCTCTGCTGTCACATAAGGTTGTAAGATCCTAGGCACAATATAACCTGTTAGTGGGTAACTCTATCTGTTGAAGCCAAAATAGGCCTGTGCATCCCAGAACTGTTGGGCGGACAGGATATGCTGGTGAGCAGCCAACGGCCAGGGCAATTCCAGGCCCAGAGAGTACAGGCTCATGGCTGACCCCATGCTCCCTGAGAGGCAGGCCCCACTAGCGAGGAGCACAGAGAGGTCAGCTCAGCTTCTCCATTCTTACCATTAGCTATTAGTATCCTTGGGTGGATAGAAACCTTATGAAAGAAAAAGGCCCAGAAATTCCAAAGCGATACAGTAATACTGTTTTGAGTGACTGAAACGGCAGGTCAAGAAAAATGACAGCTACAGGGATAAAAATGTGGATCTACAAAACATGCAATCAAGAAAACCTGTGAGCTGTGAAAACCAAGTAACCTCGGGAACCTTTATTCCCTCCCACGCTGTACTATTCTGTACCAACAGAAGAATCTGGGTGGGTGGTGAGTGGGCAGGGGGAAGGAGAAAGCCTTTCTTACTGATGGGGTGGGACATTGAGAAGACTAGATTTCAGGAGACTGGCAGCACTGGGAATGCATGACAGAAGCACTCTGTTCATATGATAAGGTAATCCGTGGTATGTTTAGGGGCCTGAAGGGTACCTGTGGTATCCCCATCCTCAGCCTCCATCTGTTTACAATGACCCCAGAAATTGCTCAGTAGTATGCTATACTTATTCATGGGCACTCCTCTCTTCAGCAACAATAAAACAATGACCACTGCCCCCACCCCAAAAAAAAAATTGGGTTTCTATGACAACCACTTTGGAGTGAGGTACTTGGGAGATAGCGCCGCACAGAGGCTGTGTCAACAGGGACACTTACATCCTTGGGGACAGAATCCTCTGTCCACTCCCATCAACATCCAGCCTCCCTAGCTCAGGATTCTGCAATACCACCCCGGGATGGGTTGGGGTGGTCCAATTACACATTGAGAAAGAAAAGGTCCACACTAGGGGAGGAGTTAATGTAGACCCAACTGCAGCAGGAGCACTTAACCACTCAGGAACACAAACTGCTGGTGACACTTGGGAACAAATCATTATAGCAGCAGAGCTAAATCTAAGAAATCAATGACCCAGCCCACACTATTATTTGTACTTATTTGCCCAGGCAGGATTAATAGACACTCAGTGTGCAGCCATAATATTTCTTGAAATTCATTGTTTTAAGAATGTTTTTAAAAAATATTTAAAGGTTCATTTTATTGTCATTTCTAACTGAATCCAACCCCTCTCTCATATTGACTTTGGGACTTTGAGTAATACTGTGTTGAAGGGTGACAGGAATGATCCTTTCCCCACCCCCACCCCCCTCTGTCATTCAAAAAAGCGTCTTGGTACTAGGGCCCACCTCATAGGAGAGTTTTGTAACGTCATGGCATGAGCATAGCACAGCAGATGGCACACAGTCGTACTGGATGTGTTATGGTTACTGGTGCTCATGTGGATTGGATGGCACCTGATTGGACAATACGGCAAACATGGAGGAGCTGGGATATGATGCCAGATTGAGGGATGGGAGGCTGTCCTCTAGAGAGGGGCTCTGGTTCATGCCCTGGTCTCTGGTCCTGTGAGTAGAGGCACTGTCTTTGCTTAATTTCTTAGGCTGAAGGGCTTCCCAGGCAGGAGGAGACCTAAGCTCAGTTGCCTGTCCCCTTGCACATCTGGAAGACTTGGGCAGATTCCAGCACAGGCATGCTCCTTGGTCTAGCAACCAAAGCTGCAGGTCACTTAGTCCTCCAAAAGGATGCTGCCTCAGAGGTATGTGAGCCTTGGCTTAGAAACCTTAACAAAGCCCAAATGTCTATTCCCAAGTTCTGTAAAGTGTAGCCAGCTCAATCCACACACCTCAGCATCCTGTACACATGCTGAGGACTTTAGAGCTCAGCAAGCATCTGACACCTGAATGACTAGTGAAGTGGAGATGAGTTGATATCATGGGGAGCCTTAGACAAATGAGTGTGCAAAAAATGTTCCCACCTGCAATGCTGAGCAAGTTTTCATCCACTTCCTACCACCTCATAACTTATGAAAGATCATTCCAAGCTCAGGCCTACCCTGGTTTCACTAATAGGCATTTGGCCATGCCTGAGTTTGTTGTGGACTACTGCTCTCTCCATGTTGACCAAATGAATGCAAATGGACTTCAGTGCCATTTCATACCAACAGCTTGAGCACACACCATGTTGGGGGCTGTCACAGGATCAACAAGTAAGAAAATGCTTGCCACAGACAGTGCCTGCTGCAGAGTATGCCTTCAACGAGAGATCCCTGCTGTCATTATCATCAGGATTACCACCTTCATTGTTCAGAAAATGGCACAATTTCACCTACTTGGAAGTGGGAGGAAGAAAAGACTCATGATGAAAATAGAAAATGTGATGTAAAGCTGAGCCATTGGGGCCAGAGGGAGGACTAAGGATGAATCAATTAATATTTATAGATGGGTTATCAATATGACAGACACTATTCTAAGAACTTAATATAGATTAACTAATTCATTTTTCACCAAAATCCTTTGCTGTAGGTATTATCATCATCCTGAATTTGTAGATAAGCCACCTGGAGTCCAGAGAGGTTCTATAACTTGGTCAAGGTCACATACCTAACAAGTCAAGTTAGAACTTGAGTCCTCAGCATCCAATTCCACTGGACAAGCTCTGAACTATGGCACTGATATGCTAGCCTTCCTTGGTCCTTCCACATAGCATCTCCTCCTGCTCAGACCTCCACGATCTCACCGGACTGACCTACAGAACTGTTTCACTGTATGCCTTCCCCAGAACCAGGGGGCAACCTTGGGATAGGACAGGTGCCCAGCAAGTGTCTAGCATGTGTTAGGTATATTTGTTATCTCTGGGGAGCCACCGTAGAAGTGGTTACATTGTAGGCCCCAGAAAAGTTGGTGGCCTCTTCTAGATGATTATTGAGTCAATGAAGGGTGCCAGAACCCCTACAGAGTCAGAAGACAAAGCAGATCCTCTCAGCCACAAGGCATTCAGAGGGCCCATCTCCCTTTCTCTCCTGTCACCTACAGGATGAATGGCTTTGTCACATCAGTCACAGAGGCCATGTCAAACATTTTGCTTTTCCCTCACCTGCAATGACCATTGATTCTTGTCTCAGATAGTTATGCACTTTAAATAGTTTCTTCTTGTCATGCAATGAACATTCACAGTCCCTCCCAGCTACTCAGGTTTTCTCCAAAATGCCACTGGATCCACAGGCTCTACAGGCCACCCCAGGAGACCTGTTTTGCCACCCCAGCTATTCCTTGGTTGGGCTCTTCTGACTGCTGTTCAGTCCCACAAGACCTCTTCTTCTCAAAGATAGGGCAGAAGGGCAACATCAACAAATGAAAACTGGGCTTCCTACCCAAAGGGATGCTAAAACCCAGGATACACTTCAAGCACAGAAAACTCTCCATAAAAGAGAAATCCAGAGTGCTAGAGTTTTCAGGTTAACTCCATATGATCTTTATCTTTTAATTTTTCACTGGAAAAGCACTTGAAATGTGTCAGCTATATTTTCTGTCATTACTCAGCTTAGATAAGAGAACAAAGTAGGATCTTTCTAAATGACAGATCATCAAAAGTGACCAACGTGGGGCAAAACATGGGTAACATGGGTAACATTGGACATCCTCTTACAGGTCCAACACAGATTTTTGGTTTTGTAAACAGCTTTCCTGGGAGTATAATTGATATATAAGAAACTATGTATATTTAAAGTATACAATTCAAGGACCTTTGATAAGCATAAATACAATGTGTACAAAACCAACAACATAATCCAGATAATTAACATAAACATCATTCTTCAGAGTTTTTTCATACCCTTTGAAATTTCTCCTCCCTATCCTACCTCTCTGCCCACCATAGCAAACCACTGATCTGCTTATTAGTACAGACAAGCTTATATATTCTGAGGTTTCATATCAATTTACTCAAATAATAAATACTATTTTGGCCTGGATTTTCCTCAGCATAATTATTTTAGCATTATGTTGTTATGTGCATCAATAGTTCATGATGGGTAGTATTTGATTGTATGATACTATAAGCTTGATGGTAGGGTGCTATGGTCTGAGTAGGCCCCCAAAAGGTCACAAGTTGGAACCTAATTCCTCAGTGAAGTAGTGTTGGGAGGTGCAGGTCTACTGGGAGGTGTTTGGATCCTGGAGGGCAATGTCCTCATTAATGAATTAGTGCCTTTTTTTATGAAAATGCATTAGCTATTGCAGCAGTTTGACCTTCTTTTCTCTCTCTTGCCCCTTCTGACTTTTGCCATGTTATAAAGCAATGCAAGGCCTCCAGAACCATGAGCTAAAACAAACCTCTTTACATTATGAATTATCCAGTCTGAGTTATTTTGTTAAAGCAAGGAAAATGGACTGAGACATATGGATACAGCATATTTAACATTCACTTGTCGACGAACATTTGAGTTGCTTTTAGTTTGGGGCTATTACAAATAATGTATCTATGTAATAGGTATTTCTTCGGACATACACTTTTATTTCTCTTGGTTAAATATCTAGAAGTGGAATGGCTTGATCATATAGTAGTTTTTAAAAAAATTCCAAGTTTTTTCCCCAAATAGTTGTACCATTTTACATTCCCACCAGTGGCATAGTAGAATGTCAGTTTTTTCACATCTTTTCTAACACATGATAGTTTATTTTTTACAGTTTCACAAATGACTTTTTCTTTCTCTATCCAGAGTCCAAGTTGAGACAGATAAATGTTGCTGTTGTCCTGTTTCATCATCAGGCAGATTTTTTTTTTTTTTTTTAATGATTTAAACTACGCTTGAAATCAGGGTGAATATACTAAAAGTACAGCTCCAATTTTCCACCTTCTTAGTATTTAAGAATTGTCTGCCATCTTCATGCAGCTTTAACTTTTAAAGTTACCCCAAAGCCTCTTGATTAGATTAGCTTCTTACCTCCCCACCCATCAGAGCAATGGTCAATAATCTAATCAAGAGTTGAGGCCCTGCAAATAAATCTAGTACCTGGAGCTTGAGGCGAGAGAGGCTTAATCTATTCTACCCTATTCTAATGTATTAAAACGCAACAACAACAACAACACCAAAAGAGGATTGGGTGTGCAGACTTATTAGCATATGTGAAGCCCTGAGTTCAGTTCCTAGAACAGAAAAAAAGTGATGCTTCCTTTCTACCTGTCCATCCCCTACCTGATCCTTGTTTGGTGCCAGGGAACTGGATTATGTATTGGTTTACTCTAAAGAGGGACTGGATAGCTGGTCTAGACCGCTTCTAGTAGGAAAAGGTCGAAGACAACAGGAAAGGTACAGCCTGTCTTGCTCAGAGCCACCTTTGAGGCATCACCCCTTCACTGATGCACAGTAACATTATTCAATCTTCTTTTCTAGGAAGAAAAAGCAAAGAAACTTTTCTAATGAGCTCCCTCTGATTAAACTGGTAAGGGTCCTAGGTTCCTATAGCACCTGTTTTCTCCTTTGGCTACCAGTGCACAGCCTGTTGTTGGGGAGTTCTGGATTCCAAATCAGTCCTCAAGGACTTTGGAGAACTTGGGAACCATCACTCTTTTGGACACAAGATCTCTCCTGATGCTGTTCCAAGCACTTCAGTGAGAATGCATTAGCTATTGCAGCGGTTTGACCTCCTTTTCCCTCTTCTGTATGTTTCTACTTGCCCCTTCTGACTTCCAACAGCTTCAACTTCAGTGAACATGACCTAGCATCTCAAGAAGGCCACCCTTGCCCAAAGGAGGCATTCTGTTTTGCACATGGTACTCAAAGATTCCAAAATGTTGGAAGAACATCTTGCTTTTTTGAAAATGAGAACATCATTAAAGACATTACTTCCAATATTCAATTATGGCAACAATTCATAGTAAGTTTTAACCCAATTCTAATTAAAGAATAAGGAATTCTTTAATTCCCTCACATAACATGCAGGTCTTAGCCTAAGGCTTAGAAAATGAGCTCAGCTTCTCTGAGCACTACCCCTATCTGGTGCTGAAATGTTCTCTTGGAAAATGTTGAAAGAAGTCTGACTACTCACAGGTCAACAGGGAATATTTTGTTTGTTCCTTTTAAAGAAAAACAAAAGCAACATGATTATGAACTTAATTAAAGTTGTTCGTAATGATTTAATTACATTTATTGCACTGTACATATCTATTCTGGCCAGGGACCTCTTTGTCTTTTAAAGGATTGGTAGGTAGAGATCTCATGTGCTTTGCAATCTTACCTAATCCTTAATCTCATCTCCTGATGGGGGAGGCCAAGCGTCATCATGTTCAGGTAATTGCTTTATCAAATCGCTTAATTATGCGTTCAACACAACTGACAACAAGAAAGTTATTCTTCCTAATGTGTTTTTAAGAAAAGTGCTAACTAATTACATGGCGTTGTATTCAGGGTATTTGAGGAGAAGAAATGAAAACCTATTCTTCAAATCTCGGTTAAATGTGTGTTTGCATATAGAACATAGAAATAAGTGGTGAAATCATTAGTTGAATTGCTTCCTTCTGTTGTAACTTCATGACGAATCTGCAGGCTGCAGTAGTCTGTGTGAATCCCATAGATGCCTTATCACCGTGGACGGCATCTGAACATCTGTGCTCTCTTAAAATGTCACAATAACCATTTTGCCTGAAAGTCTATCCTCGGGAGCCAAAATGACTACACTATCTTGGCATGTTCTAAGAAGAAATAAAGGCTGAAGAGAATTGAGGATAAACGTACCCTGTGATCAGAAGAAAGTATTAAAAGCATTAGGCCAAATGGGTTGAAAGAATTCTGAGTTAAAATGACACTGAATCTGCTTTATTTTAGATAAACTTTCTCTTTAAGTAGACAACAGGTCTGGTATAAAAATGTATCTTGTATGCCTCTTGTGAATGTCTTTCCTAGATAGACAACATCCCTTAATCCTGGCTCAAAGGAATGTCACTTAGATGAAAACTTCAATGAGGCTAGCATATTTGGTATTTTAAAAAGTGATTTGAAGCTTATCACATTTTACATTTTTTTTTTTTTAAAGAGAGAGTGGGAGAGAGAGAGAGAGAGAGAGAGAGAGAGAATTTTTTAATATTTATTTTTTAGTTCTCGGCGGACACAACATCTTTGTTTGTATGTGGTGCTGAGGATCGAACCCGGGCCGCAAGCACGCCGCAGGCGAGCACGCTACCGATTGAGCCACATCCCCAGCCCCCACATTTTACATTTTAACCTCTTTGGCATGCATTCTTTTTTTCCATCTTCTTTTGCTAAAAATATCTTTCATTCAGAGTTAAGATGGAGGTGAGGAGACTCAAGTGACCCGAGTAGACCAATCATAGAACCTCATCAGCCTGGACATCATATTTGATGATGGGATGAACACCAGATTCCAACGAGATGACTGGATTTCTTTCCTGGGATTGAAACACACTATAAAATTCTTGGGAATTTCTAGTTTGGGAACCAGTGAATCTGGACCTTCCAAAATTCATATTCTCTACAAAAGAGAAAGAGACACTTTGCAGAGAGAAGGGAAGCAGAGATAATGAAGAGAGAGTAGGAAAGGCAGTTACCAGTAGAGAAGTTTCCTTCTTTCTCCTAGGCCTGGTAACCACACTATACTTTGTAGCTTTTTATACCAAAAATCTTAATTTTTGATTTAGGATGAGTTATATGTTTCTGTTACTTAAAAGCATCCTGATGATTACACCTGGTATTTTACATCGTTTATCAGATGGCTTTTTCACTCTTGGAAGTAAATCCTGTAACTCCAGAGTCAGGCTGGGATTCAAGTATCTTCTCTGTTACTTGCTAGCCGTGTTGATCTAGCTGTGTAGATTTAGTAAATCTACAAAAGTTTTGTAGATTTAGTTGTATCATTTTTACCTTGGAACTAATAATAGCACCCATGTCAAAGGTCTATTGTAAAATGAGATGAAATAATATAATAGAGAATAAAATAATATTGCGGCACTTAGCACAACATCACAGTATTTAACACATGCTCAATAACTAAATACTATTCTTGTTGTCACTGTCATTATTGCTATTTAAATGTTACTATAGTCGTGAATTCCAGATAGCCCCAATGTTCACTCTGCCCTTTTTTCAAACCATACAACTCATATATTTGGATGGGCACATAATTGCCTAGAATAAAAATTACCTTCTCCAGCCTCCTGTGTAGCTGAGTGCAGCCTACGACTACGTTCTAGCCAGCGGAACATGAGCAGAAATGATGCTCGCGAATTCCAGGCTGTGCCTCCTTTTGTGCCTCCTTTTCTTTCTCTCTTCCTACTAGCTGGGCGCAGCAGACATTCTCAACTCAGACACAGAAGCTCAACGATTCCAATTATGGAGAAAGTGAATAACAAGCTAAAAGGTTCTTGGTCATCAAAAGTCTGTAGGTAGCATTTTGGCCTTGGGCAGCTCATGTGTGGAATGTTTACATGAGAGAGAGAAACAAAAGAGGATCCTATTTAAGTTTCTGTTTCATTTGGGTTTTTGTCCAGCAGCCAGAAACTATATCCTGAATAAGGCATAGTTAATATTTTAAATGTTATTCACACTTGTTCCTTCCAAAAGCCCTGTGAAGGAAGAAAGGGGACCATGACAACAAAACAGGGGCAAGAGAATTCTATTTAAAATAACAGTCGAGGGTCTTCACACCAGGTAAACGGGCTCTCATTATCAAATGATATTTGGCTCCCCAGACAAAGGAAATGAAGTTATGAGTGAACAAAGCCTAAGGGAAAAATGCAAAATCGGGGCATCTGCCATGGGGGATTTGTCCCGAAAACTCCAACTGTTTAATATATAAAGCGAAATTGCTTAGAGTTGGCTAGATGCCATGAGTATATCTCTAAGGTCATAAAAGCTCTACTGTTGGCCTCTTCTAGGAAAGAGAAAAAAAATAATGAAATCTACTACCTGAGCCCTTTCTCAGACTGCTGGTGCCCCCTGGGATCTATCTGCACATGATTCTTTTCTTCCACTATCACCTGAGTACTTGCTTGGATGGGGTCAGGAACTTCTCCCTGCAGTGCTGCCCAGAGCAGAGCATGCCTGGCTTGCCTGGTTGCTGCTGCCCTTGGTCACTGTGTCTGTACTACTGTCACTGTCCTCTCCTGCAGGGTACGGAATGTACAAATGCAAGCCCTCTCTCTCCCCTCAGCTTCTACCTTCTACGACCTACGTTCTGCAAGGTCCCTGCAGATGAGCCATTTGCAAGGAATGATCATTCTCAATCCACAGGTCTGGAGGGAGTGGCCGACCCCAAATATCCGCCCCCCGCCCCACACAAACAACTGACAACCTCAATTCTGCCACACATGAAAACCTTTCATGCCTGACATGCTCACAGGGTCAGAAGTCTGGGAGAAAGACAGAGTGAGCCTGAAGCCATCTGGAGAATTCTCACAAATCCACACCCTTAGTTGGCTCCAACCCTTAGAATAGCCTGTTCTTGGGAAATGCCGGCCAACAGAGACTGCACTTGCCAAGAACTTCAAACGTGACCTTTTCTTGGTAGCAATTGTTGGAAACTATTAAGATGCCTCTGAAAAAAATAATACAGTCTGCAGCGACAATGCGCTGCAAGAAATGCCAACCTTGTAAAGCAAGTGCTCCCTACCCCTCCCTCACGTGTGCACATTCAGAACGGAAGAGAAACATTTTCCTCTACAGAGCTTCTTAACTCCGCATCTCTCTTCCCTGTCTAGACATAAATGAGCCATTTGCTAATTGTTTAACAGCGATTAAGGAAGAAAATGTGAGGGGGAGGAGGAGGGAGAGCAGATGGGCGTTTGCCTGCTTGGTTGCCAATTACCAATAGCTAGGCTGATGCCAGAGAACAGGCTGGCTCTCGGGACACCTGACATCACCCAGGGAGCCCTCTCCTCAGAGGCCAGGTTGAGCACTTTGTGCTGGAAAGGGAACAGGCACAGCCTGCATGTCTGATCTTCGGTCAGGTGGGCAGGTTTTGAACAAATCAGTGAAGTCCCAGGGAAGGATGCCTGGCAGTGAGACCCCCCCTCCCCTGTCCCTTTTTGAGCCTCCAAAACACTAGCATCACATCAAATCTGTCCCTATTTTCCAAAACAGCTTTGCCCTATGGGGTGAAAAACCCTAGGGTAGCCCCCTGAATGATGTCTAGATTCTAGTCAAATGATGTCAAATTCTAGTCAGCAGAATCCAGGCCTCTCTTCTTACAGATAGAATTAAAAATTAGCAGCCAGGACCCTTTTCTGGTCCTGCTTCTGTACGCCTTCATCTTTCTATGCATTTAACAGCAGAGATCCAAAAGCACTTCAGAGACAATGGGTCCTCAGACAAACCAAGTGAAGCCATGGAGTTGTTGGCAGGATTTGCAAGTCCAGCCAAGATGAAGATGGTGAAGATGTCCTAAGCTCAGAGATAAACTGGCTTTCTATATTTGAAATTTAAACAGTCCCAAGGTCAGCTTTAACTTCCTCAAGACCTCTGCAGACTGTTTCCTATCCATCTCTGAAGCTACCATGGCTCATGACCTACACCGTCATCCTGCCTCTCTAGTCCTGCTCCAAACTTTCCTATGATACACCAGTGTAAGAAAATTCAAAACAACACTCTTCAATGGGATCCCCACAGCTCTCCAGGTAAAGTCCAGCCCCCTTCTTATGGTCTTCAAAGGGCTGCTGAATGTGACCCTGATTATTTGTCAAGCCTCATTTCTGTGCTGGTTCATCCCTACCCTCACTCCACAAGTGACCCAGCCATACTGACACTGCACCAGTGTCAAGGTGCCTCTCTTTTCTTTCATCCTTTTCAAGCCCCTCTTCCCTCTGACCCAATGAATCCCTGGCCCCATTCCTGCTCTGGTAGGTTCTTTCCAGCCTTAAGTTCTTAATGGCACCATCACTTACTTTAAGAAGACTGCCCATACTTCCAAACTGGCACAGGTGGCCCCATTCAGCACTATTGAAGCACCCAAATTTCCCTTATCTAAGTATCTACTGTCTAAATCTGCTTTCTGTTATTATAACAAAATACCTGAGATTGGGTAATATAAAAAGAAAATATTTTTATTTAGCTCACAGGGCCACCTTGGCTATATATGCATCATGGTATGAGTTGGGATCACATGGAAAGACAGGAACTCAGAGCCCAAGGAGGGGCCAGTCTTGCTCTGCTTAATAACCGATTCCCAAAAGAACTTAATCCACCATATCAGTTTCATCCCTCCCAAGGTCAGCAGCCTCAACAACCTAATTACCTTGCACAATGTTCCCATTCTTAAAGGTTTCACCACTTTAACAATGCCTCACTGGTTGGTGGGGAGGAGAACCATAGGAATGATTATAATGAAAGTCAGTTACTTTTCAATTTGTCTATCTTCCTTGTAAGTTCCATGAAAAGGGAAACTTGGCCTATTTTGTCCTTTGCCCAATCCCTGGTATTTAGCACAATGCACGTAACAGAATAAGGAAGAACTCAATCAATATTTACTGAATTTCTGTACTATATCAGTTTTCCTGGCTGGAATAATGTGACATTAAGGACATTTAAGAAATGACTTAGGGTGGTATGATATGATACCGCTTGGAAGTGAGGTCCAGGGTCAGGCCATGCTTCACCTTCTCTGACCGGTGATGGCATTGGCCTTCCATGTGTCCATCCCAACAGTGCCCTTATGTTCCTTATCTTTTATGGGCTCTACTCTGTAGAGTGGAATGAACATTGATTGTCATGTAACATCTCTTACCTCTACTCTGGGCAGTCTTGTGAACTTTATTTTGGATCCTCAGGGAGTCACAGAGCTCTGAGTGCTATCACAAGTATTGGGACAGAAGAGACCTGCTATAGAAAGAGACTCCTAAATGCAGACCCTAGTTCTAGAAGCCCTATCAGGGGCCAAGGTGCAGAAGGAAAGCTTGTTTTATGTGACTTGAAGACAGACATGAGCATCAAGGACAAGTCAGTGATCAGGCGGCTTCTTCTTGTTGCCTCTGATAATGCCCCTCAGCTCTGAAGGGGAAAAAAATGTACCTGGACAAGTGTGATGATTCATCATGGGGTATGGTGATAATAGGACCCAGACTATAATATATTTTTGCCCAAATTATTTTTTATGACTTTGACCTAATGATATCAAGTTGTCTCTGGTTACACATGAAGCAGGGTCCCATCTGTCCTGTTTTCTGACAGCAATGATCCAAAAAAGGCCACAACATTTAGGATGAGAAGTCATCTGTCCATTTATAGTTAACCCATTCACTTCTATTAGTCAAGAATTCACCTATGTCCTTCAGTGCTTTGTCTGTGAGATTAAATGTCCTTTAGAACCTCAACAAAAACATGTGACCATATATTTAAGGGCGATAATTAAAACACTCCAGTACTAAACTTGATCAGAGCAAAATATGACCCCTGGAAGAAAGCCTTACTGACTAGCACAGGGGTTTAGATCTGTGCTGTGCTTCAAGGTCTTGAGCAATCAGCACACAGCTTCTGACTGAGTCATATTTGCTCAATTACATTCAGAAAGAAAAAAAGAAAAAAGAAAGATGGCTAGGACACAAAGGCCAAGCACCAACACAATTTTTTACTGTAATGCTGCCCCCTCTTACCATCCCTCTTCTTGTTTTAACTTCAGATATAAGTAGGTAGATCACAAAAAGTCAGAAGGGCATGGGTGTCAAATTCTGCTACCTGCCTTATCCCTTGAGGCCTATGGTCTGGCTCTTAAATATCCCTCAAATGCCTACTATGTGTTAAAGGCTTGGTCACCAGCTAGTGGTACCACTGGGAAGTGGTGGAACCTTCAGGAGGCATGGCCTAGTGAGAAGAAGCTAGGTTTGGGCACATGGTTGCCATGAAGTGAACAGGATTCTTCTGCCACATGCTCCTGCTATGGTGAATTGTGCTTCCACAGGACCAAGCCAGGAAGGATTGACATCTTTAAAATTGTAAGCCAAAAATTTCACCTTTCTTCCTAATAATACCAAATTTGTTGATTATCTTGGTCATTTTGTTACAGCAATAGAAAACTGACTAAGATACCACATATGGAAAATAGGAGAAAGATACCACAATTTCTGATAAGGCAGCTTTAGGTCTCTTCTTTTGTTCCTGGAAAAGAGTTGGGCAGGTCTGGAAGACTCAGATCTCAGTCAAACTAGGGCAGGAATTGAAAGACACTATTGTCCCAGCAGCACCCTACTCTGGAAGGCCTCAAGGGCTCTGCTCAACACTATGTAGACATACACTGTCCTGTGAAGATTAATCAAGAGTCATTGCAGAGCTGGGCGCAGTGGTGCATGCCTGTGTCCCATCGGCTCAGGAGGCTGAGGCAGGAAGATTCCAAGTTCAATGCCAGACTCAGCAATGGTGAGGTGATGAGCAACTCAGAGAGACCCTGTCTCTAAATAAAATATAAAATAGGGCTAGGAATATGGCCTAGGATCCAGTGCCCCTGAGTTCAATCCCCAGTATAAAAAAAAAAAAAAAGTCATTACAGATGGTTCTTTTAAACTCTAATCCTGACTCTTAAATTAGCTATTTGCCAGCACCTGAAAGCGGCAACCTTCTCATATCCAAAAAGCCACCTTCCCTGCCTAGACCCTTGGGGTTCTGGACCAATGAATATTTCCAAAAGCATTCCCTAGGCAATTGACAGACTGCTATCATTCCTTGTGCTCAGAGGTCAAGGGAAGCCGGCCTTTCAAGCTCCTCTGTGACCCTGAGATAGAGTGTTTGGGGGCTCAAGGTTTCAGAGATCTTAGTCCATAGATGGCTGGCTCCATTTTGGGGGCTCTGATTAAAGCAGGACAGCATGATGGAAGTGTGTGGCAGAGGAAAGCAGGTTATGACATGGCTACCAAGAAGCAGAGAAAGGGAAACTCCACTTGCCAGATACAAAATATAAACCCCCAAAGCATGCCCCTAATGACCCACCTCCTCCAGCCACACCCTACCTGCTCATGGTTACTCCCTCCTTATTCCTTATCAGGAGATTGGTTCACTGATTGGCTTAAGACTCTCATAATGCAATCATTTCACCTTCTTGCCATGTCTTGCACATGAGTTTTTGGGGAATACCTAATATCTAAACCATAACAGCAGGCTTTTGTGGAGGCTTGGTGTGCAATCTGCCACTTGCCCAAACAGCCATGATTCTCACTGACACCCATGTCTCCCATCTCAGGCTTGAGGATCAGAAGGTTTATTCCAGAGCTGGAGGGAATGATTTAAATGGCACAAGCTGGAACCATTGTAAAGAGAGAAGAAAGAAGGAGCCACAAACTCTCTGCCAGAGCTCCAGGCTGGGGATTTAGCTAAGCAACTTGGCCAGGATGGGGATGGCTTATTTCTCTTAGTCACTAAGCTCTGTCCATCCTGTGCTCTCAAATCCAGAATGAAACAGGCAGACTGGAGTCTTCCTAGTCCTCCTCAGCTAGAGCCCTGGTTGGCATCTCTCTGGTCACTGAGCACCCATTATATCCCACACCCCACACCTAGAGGAAATGGTGACAAGCATTGTCTCTGCTTTGGGGATTTCACATTTTTAAGGCAATTGAAGCACTCATTTTCCCATAAGCCTAGAATTTCTCTATAACTTCTCATCTTCCAGTTTGCTAAATGTCCTGTCTTAGACTATTCTTGACATCTTCCCTGTCCCCTTCATCTTACATGCCTGCCTCTCTCCTCATCTTTAGAGCCAAGTGGGAATCATCTCAGTCCTGCAAAGACATCATGCTGCCTTAGAGCCCTTGCCCATGCCATTCTGTCTGGAACATCCTACCCCTCCATTCTCAGCTGAAAGGATACCTCCTTAGAGAGACTTTTCCCTCATTGGCCCCTATAAAGCAGGTCTCTCTCCACTTCTTTCCTAGCACCAAGCCTTATAGTAATTATTAACATTTGAAATTACAATTAATGTGCTTCACTACTTATTTATTTCTGTCTCTCCTACCAGACAGTGACCTCCACATGTGCAGGAATGATATCCATTTTGTTCACAACTCTCCCACTATCCATCATCTTTTGCACAATACCTAGATGAACTGGAGGTATTCGACAAGCAGCTATTGAATAAATGGATGAAGAAAGGTTCTTTCTGTGGGTGATTTTGAAGTAGGAACAAGTCAGACTCTGGAGGTTTTTGTTAGTGATGATGAAGAGTCAGTTCAGTTCTAGCAGCAAAACTTCCCAAACAGTGAAGCAGGGGAGACATACCAGCAGACTTTTCCTACAGAATCATCCCCTCTTCTTTTATGTGCAAATGGACTCCAAGCTTGGAGAAGTGAAGATGAAGGTAGGGATGCCTATTAGGAGATGGCTGTACAAGCTGAAGTCCCTGCCACTCAAAGTGGGGTCTTTAAACCAGCAGCCTGGCCATCACCAGGAAACCTGTCAGAAATGCAAAATCTCAGGTCCCAACCCTGCTATATCTGAATCTGCATTTTTAAGGGACCTCTCAGCACTGTCTATACACCCAGCATCTGGACCCTGGTGAAAGACAATGATGCCTTTGGGATGGGGGATAAAAATTATTTATCAGTGTCCCCTGTATATCTACTATTCCAGATGTGTTTAAGGTGTCACAAGTGAGGCCCATCACTGCAAGCTGTTGCAAACTTTGATTCTATCAGAGATAAAGGAGAGGAAAGAAAGGGGGGAAAGTGGGTTAAGCTTGGGGATAGGGCTATTTAGCCAGGAGGTACCAGCTGTGACCCTGGGTAGAGAAGTTCTAACTCACAGGGAAGTTCTACAGTGGGGAAGGTAAGGATTACTGATTCAAGTCATGAAAAGAGTCAAATTTTTATTCCTACTATAAGTGCTCCCAGCACCTAGCACAGTGCCTGGAACTTCAGAGGGCTCAAATGATAGTTTTTAAATAAATTAAGGAAATAAATGATTGTATAATGACTATGCTACTGAGGTCCTCAAGTAAATTACATGGGTCTGAGTACAAGCCAGACTGAAGTATACTTTCTGGCTTCCTGTTTTGTAAGATGTATTCCCCTTAGTTGGTGGGGAAGAAAGGTAGAAATCTGGTTGGAATAAAATTCTATTTTCAATGAATAAAAATACAGGACCTATTTATGCATTGCAAAATTCCCAGGGAAGAGCTGCCATAGCCTCAAAGTGACCCAAGTAAGCCTTTGAGAATGGCAGACAGTAAGGGTCCACCTCAGCCTGTGGACTGTGGAATCTCCATGGTGTGAGGACCTGCATGGGGCTTATTGAGAACACAGACCACCAACAGTGAGCAGGGCAAGGACAAATAAGGCACCCAGCAGAAAAGCTCAGAATCACAGGGCAGTATGGTCAAAAGTATTCTGGTTGTTCCCTTAAGGCAACTCCTTAGCCACAGACTACTCTGCAAGAGGAACCTTACAGAGGAACACAAAGTGACAGATAAAGGCCTTGCAGCACTGGTTGGAAGCCAGCTCCACCCCTGCAGCATGTCATGCAGAAAATTCCCGAGATATGTACCCATATACCAGTGTCCTGAGCCATCCATGGGCTGTGTGTGTGAGCTATGCACATTTGAGTGTATCAGGGGACTTGCATTGCATGCTGATTGGGCTGTGCGATACAAATGTGCCTTTCTTCATGCTCTGCCTGTGATCCCACACAGCACCTGAGATGGGTGTGACTTGCCAAGATGTCAATCAATCTGCTGACCACAAGACATCACAAAGTAAGACTCCACCTTCGAAACCCTATTCCCTGCCTTATTGGTGAAGAACATTCCATGGGACCTCCTTTGTGTGTGCCCCTCCCCCCCATAAAATAAAAAGAATCTGGGCACACACTCTCCTTCTAGCACTGCCAACATGGAGCTGACCCTTGGGGTCACTGAGCCGTCCCACTCTCTATCTTAGAAACTCATGTTCGTGTGATGCGTGTTTTCTTTGCCATTTTCTCAGTTATTGATACAGCCAGTTCCTTTGAACCTAGTTCATCTTGCCAGCCCAGCCAACTGGCGGCACACCAGCTCCCTGACACCTAGTATGAGGCCAGACCCCAAGGCGGTGCTGGGTATGAAATATGAACTTGTCAAGTAAGCAAACTCTTAGATCATTTGGTTTCCCTTTCTTTAATTCATATACCAGTGAAATGCACCCATTCTCAAATACAGGTGGACAACTTTACCCAAGGAGAGTGTTTGAAATTCCAAGAACAAAGTATCCGCTCCTTTCTCCACCCTGACCCCTGCCTCCCTACTTATAAATCCTGCTTAACAAGCCCAGTTCAGTGCTCCCTTCAAAGCTGCTCCTCAGCCCTCCAATAAGAATAAATAGACCTGCCTTACCCTGGCCTCTTTTATATAAAACCACTTTCTTTTTGTTGGTTTGGGCTAAAATGTCACATCACCATACTTTCCTCGGTCCTTTGAGACTGGGAGTCCCCAAATGTCCCTAAGAAATAAGCAGTACCATATTAAGGGCCCATGCAATGCTGGGTGAGTCCTAGATGCCCAGAAGTGCTGACAAATATGGGCTGACATCACAGTCCTTCCTTCCACAGCACCGTCCACTAAGCAGCAACCCGAGCCACCCTCCCTGGGTTGCTCCACATCAGCTAAGTTGTGTGTGCTACCTCATCTCCAGGTTCCTCGACATTAACATTGGGATCACACACTATTCACAGAACCACCCTTTCCCCTAAGCCTTGGACAGTCCAATTACATAGGACTAACATTTTTATTTTGCTTGCCTCCTTGGTCAGAGAATATCTCTGTGTCTATTTATGTAACAGCTTCTCCAAGGCAAGGCCTAGAGTTCTTGAACCTTTCCAGGTTCCTGTTTTGGCAGAGATTTGACAAGCAGACCTACAGTATTTTTTATGATCAATAATAATAATAACAATAAGATAAAGAAGACCCACCTTGGACGTGTAGGTGTGACCATCAGAGCCACAGACCATGGCTAACTGTGCCACAGGACAGGGCTTGCACTTGACCAAATTTGAAGGTCCAACCCAGTGTTTGTGGGCCACGTTCCCCTTCTTTTGCC
Organism: Marmota marmota marmota; assembly: GCF_001458135.2. Lineage (NCBI taxonomy): Eukaryota > Metazoa > Chordata > Mammalia > Rodentia > Sciuridae > Marmota > Marmota marmota. Next base: position 4,137,404 of record NW_026000221.1, read on the forward strand.
TGAAGATGAAAAAAAAATGGGATAGGTTAGTTAAAACTCCAGTTCTCATTGGTTTTTCCTCCCGGTTTTCAGAATCCAAGGTCAGATGAACAAATGGAACACCCCTTAAAGGACAGTGGACAATGGAATCCCAGGGGCCCATAGACAGCACTCCCACTTTTTCTACTCATCAATGGAGGTGGAAGAGTTTGTTCCAAAAGCCGAGGCTTAACTTCACAGCTGGACCAAAGAAACAGTGTGGCCACTAAATATTAAGCATTATTTGCTGACATATAAAGTCATAAACAATATATTTTAAAGAAACAATAAGGGAGGGTGGCTCAATCAGCCCCAATGCCAGGTGTGGCATATCACAAGTGCCCAGAATAGCTCTTTGGAGCCTTCAAATCTCCTGGGGCTGATGGGCAGCCTTCCATTTGGGTGATACACAGGCTACTCCATGAGTGCTTTAGATAGAAACGCATCTCCAAACACAACCGAAAGACTTCATCACAGCTGCAGAAAACTATCTCTGGATACATTTTAAAGCAATTTCAGTCTGGCTTCCAATTTGCCACTCAATAGAAGCTCTGAGGTGATGTCACTTCCAACTGTTAAAATAATCAGAATTCTACTCTTTCATTCCAGCTCTAGCTTCCCCTCTTTCTAACCTATGTCATAATGATAAATGGCACTATTAGGATGGCTTATGTCCACAGAAGGAACCCCATCTCTGCATCATAAACCACTGAAATAGGGCCTGCAGTAACTGCCACCCTTCTCCCTTTAGCTGAAGCTGTTCTCCCGCAAAGCCACTTGGAGCAACTCCCATGGCCCAAGGGCTGAGTTCTGGATAGAGGACAAGTGTCTTTGGGCTGCCCATCAATCAGGCAATTATGGTGCCCTTGAAGTGTTTTGCACTGGCAGTTCTACACGGTGGTTAGCATCTGGATTCTCAAAAAAAGACAAGCTCAAACTCAGCTCTGCTACTTCTTCATGGCATGACGTTGGCAAGATATTTAATCCTTAAAGTCTCAGTTTCCTCATCTATAAATGGGTGAAAATAGAATCCACTTCAAGCAGATATTAAGAAGATTAAATGAGCTGATGATGCGTACAACTCAATATAAAACCTGCAAAACAGGCAGCAATAAAAATAGTACCTATGACTACAATTATTATTTTCCCCAATAGATGAGATAATAGAGAATAAAATTACCATTGTCATAGAAATGTGATTGATCTTCAAGCTCTAGGTTTGGAAAGACATCCATGTCCCAAAAGAATCCATGAAGGCAGAAGGAGGATATCTTTTCTACCAAGTGAAAAATGATTCTCCAGATCCTCAGGAATTTGGGTTTGATGTTGAAAATGACCTACCCTCTTCTAAATGATGGGAAGTGAACAAGAAAGAAGGACAAGTAAAGCAAAGAAGCACCCATTAATTTGGTTCTTATCATATGTCAAATGTGTCCCAGCAGTATTCGAGAGGCAGTAAGAAGAAGAAGGTCTGTTTGGTGGATTATATTTGAGGGTGACTTCACAGAGGACCAAATGTGTATCCACAACCCAGCCTTTGGGGCCATTGAGGATTCAGGCTGGAGAAGCCACAGTGCTGACCCTGGGTAAACCCTAGAGAAGAAAGTCCCATAAGGATCCTTTGAGATCACCTAGTTCAATGTGGTCCTTTTTACTAAAGAGGGAAACTAAAGCTCAAAGAGAACAGTATTGCCTGAAGCCATGTAGCTGACTTGTAGCAAGACCTGGAGTGGCATTCACACAGCTGTGGAACAGCACTCAAGGATGAATCTCTCCTCCTTGACCCATCTCACTCCAACCTAGAATACTAGCTTAAAAATTCTACAGGGATACCCACTTGGGTGCTCTTGGGGTCTTCAATGTCACTCTGCTTTCACAGAAGCTGCCCACCTTAGCCTTGCCCCTCTGTTTGTAATAAGAAACATCATTTGCATTTATAAACCACATGGATTTGAGGTCTATCATCATCCTTCATCAGAAACACCTGACTCTTTCAGTGTTTATTCTGGACTGCTGGTAAAGGAATGGAGTGGGGGAGGGGACTTCTGCAACAGAGGAGCAGGCTGTCATCATGGGGTTAATCTTAGAGTACATGATTCCTTCAGCAGAACACCTCACATTTATCATCATTCACACAGCAGATTGTCTGACACTGATAATGAATCAGCAAATGCAGGAAGAAGTTCTGGCATCTGGCAGCCCCTCTCCTGGGTAGATAAAGTAGTTCTTGTTATAAGTTCCCAGAAAGGGACAATAAAGTCCAAAGAGTGGCAGCTTTGCTGGAGCAAACAACTGTGTACAATGATGCCCCAGAGAAAAGAAGCCTAACGGAGCTTAGCCAAAGGCAGGGGAGGAAGAAGCAAACACTGAATCAGTGGCTTTGAGGAAAAGAAGGAGCCAGCTGCCAATCACCCAGTTAATGGCAAGTCATCTCTGTCTCTGCGGAGGCAGTGGGGTGAAGCTGACCAGTGTGCTCTAGAAGGCCTGGTGCACCCTAGGTGCTCAAGATTTCACTGTGGCGCGTGGATAGGTCTGTCCATGCTGATCACTGCAGTGGTTCCTCAGTAATGCATCACAAATCCATAGAATGTCAGAACCAGAAAACACCTTCAAACTAATCTAGTCCAGCCACTTTATTGTGTAGATGCGGAATTAGAGGCAGAGGGAAAGTGACTTGCAATGTCACAGAGGCCCATGGCAGTTACAACAGACATATGTGCCAAATGGAGACTGTCAAAGGAAAGCATTGTACAGATCCAGAGCCATTTCAATCTCCAGTTTTGGAATCTGTATTTTCATTACCAATATTCAATTTTATAAATAGAACTCCTTTGAAACACTGTCTCCATAGCTATCTACCCACTACCTTTGACTTCTCCATTCTAGAATGCGTTGGGTGCTTTTGGTACAAAGGCTAAGCCACTCTGGATTTTCCTAATTCTAAAGAAACTAGCATACCTGTTAGATTGGGACGAGTCCAGGTGGTCTTAACCTCAAAGATGTAGGGCCCTAGAGATGGCACCAAAAGCTGTGGTCTTTTTCCTGAGGCCAAGCATATAAGTTGATGTATCTTTGAATCTAATAAGGTATAACTTCCCCTGATATTATATGTATATTTCAATCCCTGCAACTGAATGTGAATCATAAAAAGTGACCAAGCAGTCAAGGCAAAACACTAAGATTTCTGACCCACAATTCTAATTCTTAAGTTCATAAAGAATAAAACGCAATGAAGAAATCTTGATGGGATTGCAATATCCCAGTAATTAGTCAACTGGGGTGACACAACGATCTAGTCTGTAAGCAGGCCCTGTTCTGTCGGCCTTCCCACTCACCACCAAGCCCCGACCCTGCTTCAGCCTGGCTGGTGCTAAGGGGCAGCCTCACCTCCTGCAGACTGATGGTACCACACAGAAAAACCCCAAGCAACAAGCTCTCCTTCTCACGGAAAGAAGTCAGACACCTGAGATTTCACCAGCACTTCCTATTGCCATCTGTTAAACTATTTACTCCCAATCTTTTTTAAAAAGTCTATCAAAATTCTCAGCATTTATACTTTTCAAGCAAAAGAATGGTTCTTAGAGTAAGTCTGATCACAAGACTTCCAGGTTTAGAACCTCCATTTTCTCCTCTCAGGGTGTAATCTAAATTCACAGGTTCAGTGTTTCCTGTGCTCCCATCCCCTCAAAACAGGTGTATACAAAACACACACACACACACACACACACACACACACCATGATTGCCACCAATTATTGTTCCAGCCACATGTGCTTTTTTTCTCCACTTGATACACCTTCATTTCTTCCCTCCAACCTCCTTTTCTCAAGGCCAACTCAAATACCACCTTCCTGGGAACCATCTCTTGGGGACCCCTTTGCAGGCACTATAATCTCTTGCAGCAGGGTCAGGCTCCTCAACTTATCTCCAAGCAAGCACCTCACTTCTACCCAACAAAGAATGAAAAGGCTACTGTTATTCTAACAAGGCATGGGGCACTCCTAGGCTGAGAGCCTGGGAGCCACCCTGGATTCCTCCCACCCCTGCTCTTACCACCTTCCCCATCATTCAGTTCTATTGCTTCCATCTCTAGTGGCCACATCCACTTGTCTCTTCCATGTGCTATTCACATTAAAGTCTAAAGGACTTGGTAACTGCTTTATGTGCAGAGCAAATGTCCATTTCTTGTTCAAGCTTCAAATCCATTGCCCTCCGTGAAGCCCTTTCCAATCCTGTGACCTGCACCCCAGATAGAATTAATCATGACACTGTTCAAATTTATGTCTCATTAGGCCCAATGGTGACATTAACTACAGTTCATGTATCCTCCTCAACATACTGTGCACTCAAAATTATGATGACTGGGGTTTCATAATTTTGTGCTCCTGGTACTTGGAAACATGGTTAGCCTTTAGCATATGGACCTGCTCCAAAATAAGTGAACTTATTAATTTGAACCTTTAGAAATTTCTTCATTCATTTCCAGAAATTAGTAGTACTAACAAGAAGACAAAAATAGTATGTGATTTAAGAAACAAGAATTCATCAGGCTCCTTTTCTCTAGAAATCCTAATTCAGATTGGGAGAAATGACAATCAGCAAAAAAGAACTCTAGTGACAACTGGGAAGTGGGAAGAGAGGGCTCTCCTGTGCACAGAGGGCAGGACAGATACACACTATGGCAATCAGACTTTCCCCAAGATGCTTGAAGACCTCTGATGCAGTGTTTCCAAGATGCCAACAGATATTAACCTTCAGAATTTGAGAGAAGAAATCAGAATTCCCAGGAATTCTTAAAAGTTGCTGAAATAATCAGTTTCTCTATGTTTCTCAATGTCTTACATGTTTTTTTTTAAAGTGAGAAATATAAAATTTAGTTATATTTATAAAGAATTGCAGCCTAGAAATTCAAACACTGGAAGCTGTCAGACAATATCATTTGGTTGTACTCAAATAGAACAACATTCAGATCTTCTAACAAGTTAATGGGATCCCAGAGAATCATGTGCTGAAACTGTCAATTTAAGGACTTACTCTGCTCTAAAACTGCTTTTTTGGAATGCCACTGAAGACTTCCTTAAGATATATAATGCACAATACATATAGTTTTATTTATAGATTTAAAAAACAAAATTATTTAAAAAGGTAAGAAAAGATATGTAATGTAAGTCAATCTATTAATAGACATTTTATTTACAAGAACAACTCAATAGAGTGGCTAAGATCACATTCTTACAACAGTGACTAGCAAGACTGACCAGCTCATGACAACTCTCTTCAAGGTACACCTGTCCAGTTGCCTGGAAATGGGACCCCTTAACCTCATCTCCACGTGTCACTGTTTCTGGCCCTTGCTTTAAAGTGGGCCTAGTTGCTCCCCAGTCAGATATCTCCTATCACCAACCATGCCCAGTTGCTTTCACACAGTTCACACAGATCCCAGGACTTTTTGATGACATCGGTTGTGACCTGGCAATACACTTGGCCATTGTAGAGTGGTGCCATGGTAAGGACCCATAGCAAGAAAGTGGTAGGACAGCAAAGTTTTTTCAGCATTAAATACCTGTGCAAGAATAAATTTCCTGACATAATGCTGCTGAATTCAATTCAAGAATCTGTGTCCAAAATATTTTAATGATTTGGGGGAAATGGGAAAGAATGGTTGCTAAAAACATTCCAATTCTACTGAATTGTTGGCTTTTTTCTTTCAGTCAGTGAAGAAGGGTCATTCATTTTATTCCATATGTTTGTGTACTCTAACATGTTTGCATAACTCCAGGTAGTTTTATTCTTCATGTAAAAAGTTGGTGAAGGAATAAAGTGATTCCAAATAATAAAGATTATAAATAATGACAGTGGCACTCCACTTGCTTTGTGTAACCACTACATGCCAGTCTACATACCCTAAATGCATCTTCCTGCTTCCTCATACACAATGCCCATCTGAGGGTAGAGGCTCCCCATTCATAGGTAGAAAACTGAGGCTTATATAACCAGACACTGGGCCTTCTTTTCTGCCCTGCTTTTGTTCTCTCACCAGATCTACAAGACAGACCTGTCAGTGGAGGACCCATCGAAGAATGATCCCTTCCCAGTAATAACGGTGTTTGTTCGCTGGCACAAAGGGTCTGCAAGCATTTGATTTTCATGTTAATATCAAACTGCCCATTCAAAAATAAAATTGAATTTGTTTACAAAATCAAAACTAATTGCTTCTAAAGCAGAGTGGAAGATACTCAGATAGCTGACATAGTAGCGTATTTTGAACCAGAGACAAAATAATGAACATTAATTGAAATGGAAAACATGTTAAACATTGAATAATCTGTCATGGAAAATGATGCTATAATTCCTCTGTTGTTAGGGTTATTTCAGTCATTATGCTAAGTCATAAAATGACACAGTAAAGGCATAATAGCCTATGTCATCTACAAATGCTGCTCTGATGAAAGGGACAGACTTCTACGCGACAGATTCTTCATTCTGTATCATGGGCTCAGGGGTCCCTTTCTTTTCCAAATGGAGAAGGTCCTAGACATGAGATCCTGTCCAAAGACAAGTTCAATTTTCCTAATAAGGCAAAGACAACTTCAAAAGGTGAATCATTACCATAAGCCAGGTAATGTCCCAAGTGCCACTGTATACTCAGTGGCACAAAAGACATACTGTTTACAGAAGCTTGACATTTAAAAGGACAAATATGTAATAATGATAACAGTAGCTAAACATTTATTGGGGTTTTCCTATGTTGCTGTTGGTACTATGGCCATTCCTACTACTAGTGATGATTAACATGACGGGTGATGTGCCTCTACAATATTCCAAGCATTGCTTTAAGCCTTTTCATGAACTGCCTCACCTACTTCTCCCAAAATGGCCCTAAGAGGGAGAAAAGTTATAGCAGAGCATGAGAAGCTGTTGGGGGGATGAGCTTGGGAGACATCATGGGCAAAGCAGATCTGCAGCAATGGGAAGGACCTACCCTCCTAAGGAGAGCTCTATACGTCAGATGGATTGCATCCACTGACTTAAGCTGGTCCGTCTAGGTCTACTACAGGAAAGCTGGTGCCTTTCTGAGGCTTACCCCATTGTGATTGGTCAGGGTGATGGCCATAACACATCCTAGATAAAGGCTTGGACATGACAAGAGAGACAAGCAGGACCCAGAACAAGCAGGGATCTGTTAGCCAGCCCTGAGTCAGGTTCTTAAAGCATCCTCAACCAATTAACAGAGCTCATATTTTAAAGGTCCTAGTGCAGAGCCAGGGTCATCAAAAATGTGCCCAATATACATGCAGCTCTCAAAGTGTGAATATCTCTGGATAAACCTGCATGCCAATCTCTAGACTGTGGTTCATGTTAACTTTGGATTTCATGACCTGTTCGTCACCTGGGCTGTAGAATGGCCAATGCAGATGGGGAAGAATCTACTTTTCATAAATGAGCAGATTTAATAGCCCTGTATAAGAATTTCCTCAAACTGTACATGCTTATGTAAATGGAGGGAAAATGATTCAGGAGATACATACCAAACATGGGACGTGTCCTTGGTCAGACTAGAGAAACAGGATTGAGGATATGATAAACAGAACACATGCTTTGTGATTTTATATGTCTTTCTGTTGTGTGAGCTTCTTACAACCATGTCTTGCTGCTCTAATTGACTCAAAATCTTAAAATGAAATGCATTTCCAGAGTTTTTAAAGAAGTGCAAGCTTCTGAACTCACACCTACTTACCAGCCCTCATTTATCTAGAAATATTTAAAGAGAGTGCCCAAGTTGTTAGAATTAAATGGGGGGGGGGGTGGAGAGTTGACATACACAAAAACTCTCTGACCAGTCCTCAAAGGTTTCAGTGGAGACCAAGACTTAGGTTCCACCTTAGGAAAATTAAATTTTCACATTAATATTTTGAGAATCTGTTTAAGCAAAGTTATCAATCCTGAAGATATAAACAGTCCAAACATGGTTAGGAATTTAGAGAGAGTACATTATTCATAAGTATTAAAAAAATAAAAACTATGTGCCAGAAATTGAGCAAAGAATGCAAAGGCTAGAATTGTATTAAATGTAATTCTCTAATATATGTTAAATGTAGTGATTAGTATTAAACATAATGATATTTAATTATTCCAAATAGCTGAATTTATTCAGAAGAGGTACTACCTTACTGGTTTTGTTCTTACTCATATTTCAAGACACTAAAGAATCACAGACTGCTAACTTTTCCCCAAAAAAAATCTGTCAAGAAATTTGCTGTTAATTTCAAGAATTCTTCAAGTCCTTCTATACTTAAGAGAACCAGGAGCAGATGTGTGGTGAATGGGAAAACATCATGAAGAAAAGGAGCCTGCCTGGTCGCAATCCAGATCCCTGGTGGGTCAGACATCTTTTTCCATTACTTGCATTAAGGATTCTTTAGACTTGAAACCAAGTATATATGTCCAGGGATCTGGTCAAACTTACCTCTAGCTGTAAACTCACAAATGCTCTCAGTGTTTCCTGAATGGATAATGAAGATTAGCAGGTTGATGTGATTATGAAAACACCACTAACTGGTTGGAGACTGCATCTGTAGTCACCTTCCATTAAGAGAGTAACAGACCATAACCAGTGGCAGCCGGTGACAGCCAGGGGCTTTGTAAAGCAGACACTGGTGGGGGTTTAACTTAAAGTTTGGTTTGATGACAAGCATAGCTACTGGGACCTACATGCAAAGATTGTTCACACACACACACACACACACACACACACACACACACACGGGGTGGGGGGGGGAGAGAGAGAGAGAGAGAGAGAGAGAGACTGACTTAAAGGCTCCAACTAAAATTCTGCTTTGTTAAAGAAAATTGCCATACCAGCAGTGTAATAGCAAGCTATTAGGGAAATGTAAACTAACAGTTGAGATTTTTTTTTACTCCCTTAGGATAATGGTTAGTGATGTACTCTGTTTTCAAAATCCATTTCTTCCTAACAAGGGACAGAAAAGAAATTGTTACTTTTACCCACTAACCTTTGGCAATATGGTTTGATTTCCTATTTTGTTGCTATTCTTTGTTCACTGGCCCAGTGAAGAGAGGGCCATCTCTAACCCTGAGACCTTAGAGGAAATCTTTAGTACTGGATGAACTAATTGGAAAAAAGTAAATAATAATCAAGCAAGCCCAGGGTTGAGAATTTCATTTTGTATTCCCTCTCTAAGCATTCATAATTCTTTCTCTTCACAGGAGGGGCCAGAGCAGCAGGGTGTTGCTAACACAGCTTCTGGCTAAGTGTTTGTAAGCTCAGGTGTGCACAAGAGGGTAGGACTAGCCCATGCAATTCCACGTGGGTTCTGCTGTTATAATCCAAGAAAACATTTGCTTGCATTTCTTGGGGGTAATTAATTATCATGGGAGGAGTGTAAGTGAGGAGGGAAAAAAAAAATCTTTATTTGTTTTCTAGTCACCAGGAGCAAAAACCCCTCTCTGGGAGGGTTGTATGAGATCTGACTTGCAAGTCAGCAAAATGGAGCAGAAGTGGCACACGATAATTTTTAGCACAGGTTTAGAGACAGGCTGGATATGGATTGAGACATGGGATTTGAGGAGCTCAGGCAGAACATCAGTACCCACCAGCCATCAACATTGGTCATTCACAAAAAGTGCAATAGGAGCCAGGTGCAATCAGGTAAGCATACATCGTGTCCCCTTCTCTGAAGCTTTCTTCATAGTCAGAGTTGGGGGGAGAGAGGATGGACCCTTGGAAAAGCTCCTCCCAGCTTTGTGGACCCAACAGGTAGGGGTTTTTCTGGATGAGTGGCCAAGAGCTAAGCCTAGATTCCTTGGTTTTGTTACATTGATCTTTTTCTACAAGTAGTCTCCCACCCTTTTCCACAGGCCAGCAAAGTTGCCACCCCTCTCTAAGAATGTGGAGTGCAGGCCCACTTCTACCTCTCAGCATGCTTGCCCTGTGTTCCTGGTTGCCTATGTTTATACGGCAGCTCTTTATCACTGGTCACATTGGACTATCATCAGAGGGGGGGCCAAGATGTCCCCCAGGTAGAGAAGAGATGCTCAAGGATGTGGTGGCACAGGAAGTAGGCAGCTAACATGTCACAATGCTGTGTCAGAGTGGAACCTGGACCTAATGTGTTCAAGTTACCAAGAACAAAGCCTTTTGCCTCTCCCTAAGGAAGGGACCTCAAATGCTGAGTGGGAACTGTTCAAAGACAAAGAGGTACTACTTCAAAAAGATGGGAAGGAAGACTCTCAATACTGCAAGAGCTCAAGCAGAGGTCACCTAGGAGAATAATGTAATCAACTGTACTTCACATCCTTATACATAAACCTTTAGTGTATTGTCCATAAGAAGGGTTCTCCAAAATGAAATCAGGAGATCAATAAAGCCAAATGCCTACCAGAACTGTACAATGTACTCCCAATGTCAAGGCTCAGCAGGGAGCACTACTACTGATGGAGAACTACTCCATCACCCACCCTGCATTCCATCAGTAATACCAGGATTGAACTGAGAATTGCTCTGGTGGCCCACAGAGTAGATGCATCAAAGGGTTTGGACATACCACAAGACGACCACAGATAATCAGAAGAATCGGTGGGAACAAAAAGCCCCTTCCCCCTCATAACAAGAGAAGAAACTGGCCCCTGGAAAAATGGATAAAGTGGGAGAGCAGATATATTGGCAAGAAACCCCATATCACCACAGCATATTTCAATAGGTCTGCAGTTGTATCCCAGGCTCCTGTGTGACAGAGAGCAGAGAGCAGTATCATCAGTGTGTAGTTCATTACCCAGCCCTCTGTACTGAGCTTCTCCCTGCCCAGACAGTGAAGATAAGAATACTGATCGCTGCATTCCCAGGCTTCCTTCAGGTTGAGAGTTTGATATGGGCCTCAGTCAGCTCTTTTCTTTGCTATTCCAAAAGGCTGGGAAGGCAAATATCTTGGGACAATGGGATAAGATTCTAGAGAGAAAAGATTCTGGAGCTTGCACGTCTCCTGGCCCGAGAAGTCCTTGAGGATAGATTTCAGCCCATCAAGAAAGGACCCAAGGGGCCCAAGGACTCAGCAGTAGTAAAGTCAGGCCTGGTGGAGATGGCCAGCAGAGCAGGTATCCTTTTCCTTGGTTCCCTGTGGCAGATCCAAAAGGCCATTCTGTACACTCTAAAGATCACCAAACTGACTCTAAGGGACTCCTGGGTCAATGGAAAAAAATGACATTTTATCCATGGCCCAGTAGGAGAGATGACCTTTAAATACATCTAGTCACTAAGCACAGGGAGAAAGTAGACAGAGAGACAAAACCCTGAAGAAACAGGCAGCAGGTCAGGCAGGGTACAGAGTCTGGAAACATTGCTTTTTCCCAAGAACAAGGTCACTTTCACACCAGACTGACATGTTACCTCCAATTTTCCTGGGGAGTTTTGTGGGCATTTTCTTGAGTTTTTTGTGTATGCCCAAGAATGTTAGGTTCAATTCAGAAAACAAAGGGAAATGGATACACTTCATGATGTCAAAAACCTTAAGCTTGTCCTGGTAATCATTCTGCAACTCGGCTGACCTGTCCCTGCTCCTAATGAAACATACCAATCTACTCCTGCATCTCCAGGAACTCTCTTAACCAATTCATTCATCTATTAAATACGTTGTGGCTCCAAGATGAAGCTGAATATCTTCTTCCCAGCCACTGGCTGTCAGAAACTCATTGAAGTGGACGATGAACACAAACTTTGTACTTTTTATGAGAAGTTTATGACCACAGAAGTTGCTGCAGAGGCTCTGGGTGAAGAATGGAAGGGTTATGTGGTCTGAATCAGTGGCAGGAAGGACAAACAAGGTTTCCCCATGAAGCAGGGTGTCTTGACCCATGGCCGTGTTCGCCTACTACTGAGTAAGGGGCACTCCTGTTATAGACCCAGGCGAACTGGAGAGAGAAAGCACAAATCTGTTTGAGGTTGCACTGTGGATGCCAATCTGAGCATTCTCAACTTGGTTATTGTAAAAAAAGGAGAGAAGGATATTCCTGGACTTACTGATACTACTGTACCTCGAAGACTGGGACCCAAAAGAGCTAGTAGAATCCGCAAACTTTTCAATCTCTCTAAGGAAGATGATGTCTGCCAATATGTTGTCAGAAAACCCTTAAACAAGGAAGGGAAAAAGACCCAGGACCAAAGCATCAAAGATTCAGCGTCTTGTTACTCCACGTGTCCTGCAACACAAGCGCCGGGCGTATTGCTCTGAAGAAACAGCGTACTAAGAAGAATAAGGAAGAGGGTGCAGAATATGCCAAACTTTTGGCCAAGAGAATGAAAAGAAGCCAAAGAAAAATGCCAGGAACAGATTGCCAAGAGACGCAGGCTGTCTTCTCTGAGAGCTTCTACTTCTGAGTCCAGTCAAAAATAAGGATTTTTATCAGTAACAAATAAATAAGATCATATCTTCAAACTTTGACTTGTCATTACTGATTTGACATAACTAGAAAATGGATGGAAAAACATGTCAGAAAGGGAAGCAGTGGAAGAAGTCTGCTTACAGGAGATGCATAAAATGATGTTCTTTAAATTCAGAGACTGACATGACGCTAGTTGACCAGCAAAGGTTTCTTTTTGAAGATGAGTGGCTCAGGAAAGGATTCTTAATATAAAATATTTACCTTTGCAGAAAGTCATAACTTAAGGTAAATTAAAAAATTACCACCATTTAAAAAAAAATACGTTGTGAACACCCCAGCGCACCAAAGTCTAAATCAGGCATACAAAAGTGATCAGGTTCTGTCCTGAAGATGGGGGTGACATTCAGAGTGAGTCTGATCACTATTGGAGAGGAGTGTGCATTCAACCAGTAGAGAACTAAAGGTGACAATGCTACAGACTGAATGCTGTGACACCCCTAAATTCATGTGCTAAAGGCCTAACTTCCAAGGGATAGAGCCTTTGGGAGGTGATTAGGTTTTGAGGTCAGAGCCCTCATGAATGGAATTAGTGCTCTGTAAAAGAGAACACAGAAAACCAGTTATTCCTTCCCACAAGGTGAGAACACAGTGAGAAGAAGCCACCTGTGAGGAATGGAACCTCACCAGACACTGCATCGGCAAGTGCCTTGACTTTGGACTCCCTGACTTTCAGAGCTATAAGGAACCAATGTCTGTTGTTTAAAACCACACAATATATGCTATTTGTGTTATAGCAGCCAAAATGGACTTGGACAGAAACTGGCACCAAGCAGCAGAGTGCTGATATAACAAGCATACAAATATAGAAATGTTTGGGGATCTGGATAATACATAGAGGCAGGAAGGGTTTTGAGGTATATGCTAGAAAGAGCCTACATTTTTATGAGTAGACCTTTAAAGGAAATCCTGGTGAGGACCCTAAAAGAAGAAAAATGCTGTAGAGATAGCTTCAACCTTCTTAGAGGATATCTGAGAAATCATGAACAGAATTTTGGTAGGAATTGATAGTGATGTTTATTCTTATGAGGGCTGAGATGGAATTGAGGAACATGTTATTAGAAACTGGAGAAAAGGCCACGCTTCTTATAAAGTGGACAAGATCCAAAGTACATGTATGAAGACATGAACTGGTGTGAACATACTTTATATACAAACAGAGATATGAAAAATTGTTCTCTACATGTGTAATAAGAATTGTAATGCATTCTGCTGTCATGTATTTTAAAAATAAAATCAATTAAAAATTAAAAAAAAAATTTTTAAAGAAAAAAGTAAACTGTAAATGGATTAAAAAAGGATTGGTGGAGGGAGGGAGGGAAGTTGGGGAATGCTGGGAACTGAACTTAAGCAGGTTGAGTTCCAGGGGATATCATGGTGTTGTGTATAACTTAAAAGAAAAAAATTTAAAATAGAGGTATGTTACCAAATAAAGGACATTTTTAAAGTTAAAAAAAAAAAGTGGACAAGAATTTGGCTGAATTGTATCTGTATCTTAATGTTTTGTGGTAGCTATAACTAGCAAACAGTGAAAGTAGACATTTGGCTGAGGAAATATCTAACTAACGTATCGAAACGTGGTGTGCTTCTCCCTCCTATGGAAAAATAATTTAAGGATGGAATTGTTAATCTAAGGGGCAGCAGAACTTAGAGATTTGGAAAATTCTTGGCCTATTCATACCTTAAAGAATGAGAAAGCATGTTCAGGAGAAAAAGCTAAGGATGTGGGCAACCAATCCCATTAGGGGATGAGTATGGGTCAGCCATCTTAACACTTCTGGGTCTCCTTTCTAGTAAGGATCTCTCCCCCTCTCTCTCCCAGACAGCCTACCTATATTAGAAGAATGTTCTCCAAATCAAGAGAGACATCTAAGAAGCCATCAGGACTACCATTCCCATCATACATCCAGAGAGCATGAGCCCTAGCAAGTGCTACTGGGCCACCACAAAGAGTTCCCATTGGCACTTTTCAATTTGTTAGCTGCCAGTGGAACAAAGCAAGTGGAGTCATCCCCACAACTCCAAACCAGTGGAGCCCAGTACACAACTCCACACCAGGGGAGTCATGGACATAAGACCGACATACAATGTCACCGTAGGGCGAGGGTCTCCTTTTGGCTCAAAGTCTTGTCTCTTTCTCAGCAACAATGGTGGAGTGACCAATACCACACCCAAGTGGGTCCAGAAGGTGAGATGCCTGCCTCTGTGGATCTGAAAGGCAGGACCTCTGCCCAAATGGGTCTTAAAGATAGAACACTAAGTCAGACAAGATCATTCTTGAGCCTTGAGGTTTTAGTATGGTCTGTACTTTGGGGGTTTAGACTTCCTTGGAACCTGTTATTCTTTTATTAACTATTTCGCTTTTAGAATAAGAATGCTTACTGCTTATTTCATGTCTGCCCACCTTGTGATTTTTTAAGCATATGACATGTTGGTTTCACAGGCTTATAGCTAGTGAGCACTTTGCCTGAGGATAAATTGTACTGCAAATCTCACGCATGTGTTGTTTAGATGACATTTAGATGAAACTTGTCCTTAGACTTTAAAGTTGATACTAAAATGAGTTGAAAATTTTGGGCATTATTGGAATGAAATGAGTGAATTTGAGAGGTAGCAGATAGATACGAGTGGTAGGAACATAAAGTTAAAAAGATAATTCTATAAATTGGGCCTACATGCTGGCCCTTCACGTTTTCTTTTAAAAAGCAGTTTACCCAAGGCCATTACAGCTCCGCTCTGGTTTAAGTCAATAGGATATATTAAATTCCTCAACAAACAACCTGTTATCTGCAGGGCTTTTCTTGGGGCTGTGGAATGTATGTCCTTGATAGGAAGAACCCATATTACCCTGAAAGAGGACTTCTGAGACCTTTATGTAGACCAAAATTTCTAAGAATCAAGAAGGCAAGATAATTAAAAGCAAACGGCCATAAAATCTGTAAAACCAAATTCCAATTAGAATGGGTTAGAGCAGGCTAGAATGACCCAGGGCTGCCTTTAGCATGCCTTTAGCATGTCATTTAAAATCTCATTGTAACAGTAAAAGTTCTCTCCTCTGTGGGTTTTGCTTGAGTACCTGTGGATAAAGTCATGTGCAGTAGGGATTTTAAAATCTGATGCAAAAGTTAAGAGGTAGTACCAGAGCAGGACTCTCTAGAAACTTCCCTAAAATGTCAATAAAAAGCTAGGGAACAGAGGGACATGATGTTGGTCTCCTCTTTGAGAGGGCACAACTTCTGCCTTAAAGGCATCTTTGCTTTCTCTCACTCTCAATCTCTCTCTCTCTTTTTATACACACACACACACACACAGGTCTGAACCCAGGAGGGCCAAGTTTTTGGTTTTTTTTAATTTTGAGATAGGGTCTCATTAAGTTGCTGAGAGTCTTACTAAATTGCTAAGGCTCACTTGGAACTTGTGATCCTCCTGCCCCAGCCTCCTGAGCATTGGGAATACAGATATGTGCCACCAAGCCAACTTTCCTTTCCCCTTTTAAATACTTTGCTATATATACTTCTACTATAACGGTGACCTACCTGAAATCTTCTCCTGCAAGAACATGAGTCAAGAGACACAACATAACCCCCAGTTACAACTTTGTGGCAACCCCAGATGACAAACTGTGCATGTAGAAGGACATGAATTTGCATAGAGCAGAATGCTATAGACTGAATGCTTTGGCTTCTCTCTCCCTCAAATTTGTATACCAACACCTAATTCCAAATGTCAGGGTATTTGAAGGTGGAGCCTTCGGGAGGAGATTAGGTCCTGAGAGACAGCCCCTCAGGAATGGGATGAATGACCTTCTAAAGGGGCCTCAGTGATAGGCCTGGCCCCTCCTACCATGTGAGGATGCAGCAAAAACATAGTTATGTAGGAACCAGAAAGCATTAGCTTGTTTATCAGTTACCGAGTCTATGGTATTTTGCTATAGGAACCCAAATGACCAAGACAGCAATGGACCCCATCCAGAACATTGAAAACTGCAGAGCCCTTGGCACATATGGTCTTACACAAGTATGAGGAACTGTGAGGGTATCAATTAGTATTACTCCCAACTGAATGCTCCTTGAGGAACAGAGGCTCAGATGTGTGACTAAATTTATTAAGCACCCACTAGACACCAGTGCTATGCTCCCTGATTTTCTTAAAACAAAGTCATGATGCGAAGTTTAAAGTCATCATTTTATAAAGAAAAGCATGTAAGTGGCTTGAGGGCAGAGGAGCTCTTCCATAGAAGATAGGTTTGGGGGAAGCACTGTGCTCATCCTCATTTCTGTCACTTAACAGCTGTCAATATCACAGTAGATCTGAGTCAGAGTCATCACAAGCTTTTAAGACACCGTGAATACTACTGAATACCACCAATTGATGCTGCCGCTTCTCTGCCTTCCACCCACTCCTCAACTTCCAATGAGGGTAGAAGTTGTCATTCACTTCTGAGAACTTCAGTTTTACATCCTGAGATTTTTTTTTTCTTTCTCAGTTAGATTAAGCACATTTATATCCCTCATCTCATCCACTAGGATACAAACTTAACAAGGAGAGCTTTAGGATTTTTGTATGTGTATGTACACACACACACACACACACACACACACCCCTCCAGCCTCTCTCACATAGCATAGAATCTGCATTAAAGAAGAAGTGAGGCTGCCCTCACTTTCCTTCCCCTCCTCCTGGACTGGTGGCCTTTGCTGAAGCTGTCCCTTGCACTGAGAACACGTCTCTACTCTTTGCCCTGCTGGGATTTATCACTCTTCTCCTCCCCAAGAGGCCTTCCCTGTTCAACCAACCTAAAGCAGTTCTATGGCACCCTGCTCTGATACTAATGAACACTTATCATAAGTGATTAGATACTTAATAATATCATCAGCACTTTCCAATAAACTTTAATACCTACAAGGGTAGAATATGGCCGCTCATCACAGAACTCCAAACCCACAGCACAGTATCTAGCACCTGGAAGGCAGCCATAAATACTTGTTGATTTAAGAAATTATTACTAACCCCAACATAGCAGAATCTGAATTAGCGACCTTTGACTCACCATCCCCAGTGCATCTGAGCAGTTTTCTGAACTAGCCTAGCAAACTTACAGCAGGAAAAACTCAAGCCCTGAAGTCCTTCATGACCATAAACATATTCACCAATGGCCTTCCTGGTCCCTGCCTAGAGAAGAGATCTAGTTTCATCCCAGAGGGGAGGAGAGCCCCCACTACCTTGCTTTCCACTTGAGGGTTTCTCGAGGGTATGGGACATTTGACCCACTAGGTAGATATCACCAGAGACTAGCCCTGCACTTCACTGAGAAGCATGACACTCCAGTCCCCCAGCTGTGAGCAGGCCTTTTATCACTTGGTCACAAAGCCACATCAGGTTCATTGTACACCTGTGAACATACCATAAGAGATCCTTGGAAAAGTACCAAGGTCCCCAGACTAATTAACTTTCATCTCTCCTGTCCCTCTGTGCCTGGAGGGGCTGCCCTCTGTCCATCCCCTCCATGAAGAACATTAAAGACAGATCATTAGCTTGAGAACATTCTATTTAAAACACCAGGCCTCCTAAAGATAGCCTTGAATGTCCATCTAAATCATCCTGAGTACATTTTCTGGCCCCAGAACCTGCGTGGTCAGTGCCCCAGATGGGCCCTACTTCAGTGGCTGATATCCATAAAGAATGTCTTTCACAGTTCAGTGGTTGAGTCAATCTGATATAAAATGTCTAAACTGAAAACCTGTAAGTTGGGATTCTGATGAGTTTTGCAGAGCAGCAAGCAAGTGACAGTGGATTTATTAATAACAATGGAGAAGGGATAAGATTTGAGAAAATTAAAACAGATAAAAGCAGAACTGGAAAAATTCAATCCGATAACTTTTGTTCAGGATGACACAGGCCCTGATGTACCTGGATGCTATGCATCTCCAGAATTCATAGGGATTCCAGCCCTCATGATGGGCAGCTTAACATCTTCAGCAAACTACAGGGGGCTCAAGCTTGTTTCTCAATGTGGAGGGACAGGTAGGGTAATATGATTCACACCTGTATGCTGCCCAGCAAGACCTGATCTGTGGTAGAAATCATAGCTAGTGATTATCTATTCAAAATGGGCATACTCACCTCAACCTCCTCTTTTTAAAACACTTAAATCTAAGGCAGAAAATATTCCAGTCTGCACGTACCTTAATGCACAAGGACACCCATAAATGCAGCTCCTGCAGCTCCATCACCCAGTCAGCATCACAGTGTACTATATGCCTTTTTCCAGAGATGGAGGTAGGAAATGAAAGGATGTCATTAATCAACCCTTGGCACTGTAAACAGCCACTCCCAGCTCCAGAGACACCCAGCTTATTAACATCTGGGCATGCACACATCCTGGAAATTCGACCATAAAACATTCTCTATCATCTACAGATAGGAATTGGCCTGGGGGAAAAAAAAAAGTCAGAAAATGATTCAATGCTTTGGAATCAGCGGGAACAAGAATCGCCCCTGCTGGAAGGCAATACAGTCCAAGAGCCTGGGAAGGGGAGATGACAAGCTTCTAGAACAGAGGCTCTGGTCCTTGAGGGCCACACTCCAAAACTGCCCCACAGGCAGGAGAGGGAGTCTTTGCTGGGTAAGCCTGCCTACCCCCCTCCCCTTCTGATGGCCGTGAAAGGAGCTTGTTTAAAAAAAAAAAGTGTTGGGGGGGAAGCCAGGATAGGACATGATATGGGTATGGTACATTTTATTGGAAGTCTTGCATTTGTTATTTTTAAAATTATACCTGTAAACCTAGCCTAGTGAATTTTTCTTAAATGTAATATCTGATTGTACTCTGTCCCCTGCTCCAAAGACTAAAAGTTCCATGCAAAAAATTTCACACAATTATTTACATCTCCATCATGAACAGCTTCTTAGTCTCTGCTGTTCTTGTCCTCAAGATCATCTAACCAATACCTTTGGTTTCAGAGAGGAAAACAAAGGAATGGAGAAGTTGAGTAGTTTGCCTGAGTTATGAATTCATGTTCCACAACAGTCCTAGGAGAAGTTGGGCAGAGCAAGACAAGACCTTTTCTTTTTTCTTTCTTATTGTGTCTTGTGGGTTTGAAGTAATTAAATACTTCTATATTTAAGTGACATGTGAAAGAATCACAAAGGGGAATAATGAACCTAGAGTCATTGCTTTAGAAAGGAGAAAACGATTTAGAAGCTAGGACCCTAGGGTCCTGCATAGCAGCACTTCTAGGACCACAAGCACACTGGCTAGTGGGCTTTGGCTAGGAATGAAGCAAACTAGCTCTCTGAGAGTTTACCCCCAAAACCCCACTGCAGAGGCAGCTTTGAAGTGACTGCCAATCTGGTTCCCAATCCACCCCTTCCTGATCCTGTGCAAGGAGGGCAGTTATTTAGAGAAGTTGAATAGTCCCATCTGCAAAGTGGATGTTATAATACAGACCTGGTCCACCTGCTGTGAGAAGCCCACAAGCTCCCCCCTGCAAGGTGTGCCTAACAGGGTAAGTGCTCAGTAAGTACTACTCTTGAAAGAGCTGCTTTCCCTCCTCTCATGTCTCTTCTTCAGCAATAGGTACTTGGCATGTGGTTGGAACAACACATGAAGAGGTACACATTTGCAAAATAATGAACCACAGTGAAGTGTTTCTTCTGTTTACAAAAGAGACTGACTTAGAGTAGGGCACACCCAAAACTCAGCTGCAAGCATCCTAGAAACAGCACCAATCTCTCATTAGCGCTGTCTTCAGACCCAGAGCATGGTTAATGAAGGTCCTCTGAGCTTAAAAAAGAACCCAAGGCAATGCATGGGCCCTATGGAGAAAGGGCATGAGCTACACAAATATAAAATCGTGGTAATGATTGTGGGCATAGTGGCACATTGGTAATTGGCAAGGCCTTGAGATGCAAAGCACCAGAAATCCATCCAGGCACCCAGGAATTACCCACCTTCTGCATGGCCACGTGTCTTCCAGACCTCAACAGATATGTGTATGTATAATCAATCGGTTCAAAGCCCCTGTAGCAGGAGGCAGTGCTTTGTTGTAAAACAAAACTGAGATGAAATAACCGTCATCCTTTCAAATATCCTCTGAGAGTTTGGTATTTGAGGCACATTCTGTGATGTACTTCTCTCTGACCTCAAACACTTTGATTCTTTTTTTCAAGTTCACATAAAAGAGAGAAAGCTCTCAGATTGGTCTACTGTACCGAAAGCCTCGACTGGATCTGAATTCTTTGCTAGTGCAGAGAATTAGTTGTTATTCCAGATAGTTAGGAAGCAGAGATGAAGGGCTATTACATTAGAGAGGCCCAGCCCTTTGGGAAGTTGGGCCATCTCGCTCCTTATTTAAAAATAGATGAGTTCCCACTGCTCCCCAAGGCTTTGAAGGGTACACTTAGATATTGTAAGTCCCATCCTGACATGCTTTCTTCCCATTCACAATACACTTGCAGAATTTGAGAATGTGGCTTGTTCTGGAAGCTTAGAACAAATGCTTCAATTTTCCATTCTCCGAATGAAAATCAATAGCAACAGAGAGATAAAATCAATGTTCAGCACTCCATAGGGGAAATCCCACCCTTACCCTATCTCCTACTCACTCACACAGAACAATGAATCTGAACCAGCCATCCCAATTGGTGGAGAAACCCTGAGCACGGAGTCCTCTGCAGGCCTGAGGACTTTCTATCATCCTATCTCCTAAGAGAAAATTTTCCTTAAGAACTCCTCAGGGTATATATGTATTTAAAACCTGCCCAAAAGAATAATACTCCATTGTAATAAAGCCTTTTTAAATTTTATTTTAACAAACAAACCCATTGACCAGTGGGATCTCTGGCATCTAAGACCAGAGTTTGCCTTCACTTTTTTTCCAGAAGGATCTACTTCATTATCAAGCCTTGTAGCCTTAGGCAACCACTGACCATGATCATCGTTCCCTTTTCAAGCAAATAGTGAGGGATTTCCTGTCACCACAGATGAGTTTTTATGTTTTCTAAATTTTCATGTAAGTGGAAATCATACAGTATTATGCTTGGTTTTTGGTCTTTTTTTTCCCCTTCCACTCAAAATAATAATCAGATCCATTTATGTTGTTAGATGTATCAATAGCCCCTTTGTTATTTATTACAGAGTAGTAATCCATTATATTGGATGGACCTCAATGTTTTTATCCATTTATACAGTGATAAAACTTCAGGTTTTTGTTGTTGTTGTTCTGTTTTATTTTATTTTTTTATTTTTTTGCTACTACAAATAAACCTAAAGTGAACATCCATGAGTACATGTGCTTTCATTACCTATTTCAGAATCAAATCTTTTGTGGTATGTGTTTTGCAAAATTTTCTTCTAGGGTGACTTGCCTCTTTTAGTTTTGTAAAAGTATCTTCAGAAGATCAGACATTTTTAATCTTGGTGAAATCTAATTTGTTCTTTTTTTTTTTTTTTTTGCATCTATTGCTCATGGCTTTTGTGCCCTACTTAATAAATTTCTGTCAAAATCAAGGTCACTGCTCCTGTTTTCTTCTAGAAGTTTTATAGTTTTAGTTCTTACATTTAAATGTATGACCTACATCACGTTACTTCTTTTGTATAGTACGTTATTAGTCATTAAAATTTGCATACATAGTTTGTAGTATCAAAAAATAATCTCTTATATAAATTAATTAAGAGGGTCCAATTCAAATTTTTATATGTAGTATGTTACTGCTTGTTAATTAAAAACAACTCACCTAACAAAACCTATGGCAAGAAGAAATAAAAGACAGAAATACATTGTAAAATTTTTATTATTATTTTTAGATACAGTGACCCCTACTTCTTTGGGTTATTTTTTTACATTTTTCTAACTTTTAATGTTTTCTATAATAGGTGTAAACTACAGTAAATCAAAAATAGCCTGGAATATTTTTGGAAAAGTCACTTAAGGGAAAGTTTCCTGATCCAAGCCACCTCACCCTGTTCTTTAGTGCATAAATGTCCCTGAAGACCTTGAGGGGGGACATGCTACCAAAAATCATCCTTCTCCCACCCCTGCCAATGATAAGAAGTAAAACAAAGAATTTCCAGAATTCTTCAAAAACAACATGAATTGAGCTGAAGCTTCAGAATGAAACCAAATACAAATCCTAATACAAATACCACCTCAATCAAGGAGAAGATTCCAGCAGAAGGAGGGATGTGTTGCCCTGCCCTATCACACACCCCCCTACCCGCTCCACAATCCCTGACAAAATTGCTTGGTTGGCCCTGAAATGCTGTGGTCACAGATGTGTGCACCCAAAGGCTTCTCCAATCACTCAGTCTGCATCAACCAAAAAAAAAAAAAAAAAAACCCAAAAAGCTAATGAAATTCTTTCAATGATTCATTCACTGTCCTTCTGTCTTCCACTTGCAAAGGCAACCTAAAACTGGAGTCTCATACTCAGCCCAAGGCTGGCTCAGCCGCCTCTCCACATGTGCATACTCCTGACTGTCTGGAGGGCGGGATTCACCCACTGTGCTGCTGTAGAGGCCAGCTTGGCTGGCACAATTGTCCACAGATGTTTTGAAGAAAGAAAGATTACTTTCCTGATTGATGAATAAATAGAGTTGTCAACATGGTTTCCCTGATCAGAGGGGACCCCTGAAGTATAATGTGGAAGGACAGATGTTTCATCTGGGAAGATGTCCAAGACCCTCAGAAGATGTATGCAATCGGCTGATCATGTGGGCTGAGTAATTCAGCCTCTGAGAGGTCGAGGACAAGGCTGGACCCATAACCACAGCGAACACCACTGCAGGAGCCACTCCACCTCCCAGTCCCAACAAGGGAAGTAGGCATGTCCCCTCAGTCAAAGCTGCCTCTTTGAACTCTTTTTCCAGTAAATGTATAGGTTCTAGCATCAGAAATGCAGCCATTTTTTTGGTCCTTACCTGTGTGAATCATCAAGGGGACAACAGAAGTGCACTATAATCATCACACTAACTCTCAAAGGCTTACCCTTGCAAGAACAGTAAAGAGAGCACCGTGAGCCTTAGAGGGGAAAGGCACCTGTAGGGAGCTATTTTTTCTTAGGAGTATGCAGATTTGGGGATTTCTAGCTTAAGTTCCAAAATGAACCTTACAATAACAATAACTATTATAGTCATTGTTTTAGTAAGTGGAAGAATATCTAAAATTTTTTTGACATTACACTGTGTATGTTATCCCCTATGTAAATGCAACTATCAAACCAATTTAACAGGTGAAGAAACACAAATTCAGAAGTAAAGTAACTTGCCAAGGTCACATAGTCAAATAGTAGCCAAGATGAGACTTGAGCCCAGATTGGTCTTATTCCCAAATCCATGGTCTAAGCCACTATAATTTTGTGGTCACCAGGAGATATGGGAGATGAAGATTAAACTTTTCACATAGGCAAAAATGTGATGCTCAGAAACATGACTTGCCCAGGAAAATATCATTTACCTGGATATGTCTGAATACAAGCAAGGTTGCTGCCTTGGTCTCAAACAGATTTGAATTTAAAACCACAAACCTCTACTCTGGTATTTCTAAAAAAGTCTGAATTTTGAAATCTAGGAAGAAACAAGCAAGGGATTCATATTCTCTCTCTCTCTCTCTCTCTCTCTCTCTCTCTCTCTCTCTCTCACACACACACACACACACACACACACACACACACACACAACCAGATAACTGAACAACCTAGACACTATCCCAGAGAGTAATTGGGAATTTTCAACAAAGGAAATCACATTTCTCTCCATCAGGGAAGGCAGAAATCACATGCAGCAGGAGATTGAGGCATGTTTTCTTAGAGTACATAACCTTAAAAAGAACTTCAAATATCAACCAAAATACATTTTTACATCAAAGTCCCCAGTGACCTTGATTTTCCTTGAGTATATGAACAGGACCTCCTGGTGCCCTGGGGCCTGACAAAAGCCTGGCACACAGTAGGTATTCCACAGCTTTTTGCTGAATAACAGCAAATAAACCACAGACAAGGGAAGGTAGAATGAAGAGGCTAACATATTGTAGTAGTGAAAAATGTGAGCTTCAGAGCTAGATAGATAATCCTGGATTTGAATAATGGTTGCCACTTGTTAGATATACAAGCAAATCACGAATGCTTCACTCTGCCTCAGTTCTCTCTTTTGTAGAGTGGAGATAAAAAAAACAATACCAAATTTAAAAATTTAAAAAAGAATTCAAGGACAAGGATGCTGAGCACAACACCTGGAATGTGCTACACATTCCAGGGACAGGATGGGTCTTTATTATAGGAAGAACTTTCCAGTTAGGAGGACAAGAAAAGCTCATTATAATACCTTGCATTTTTGTCTGATTATGCTTAAAACAACCTTGAAAGTCTTGTTGAGGATTCTGAAGGAGATATGGGAGATAAAGGTCAGGTCTATGGCTGCAGGGGCCATGCTTAGAGAAGCCAGAGATACAGAGTCACCCCATGATAGGAGTACTGTCTTTCTGCTAGATCATGATCTCAGGGGTAGCACCTCCACAGGCATGTTTAGAGAAAATCACTTAGGGGAGGAAGGGCAATTAAAATGTATTTTAACAAGAACAGCCTAAAGGAGCCTGCACTGGTTAGACTTTAAGGATTAAGAGAGGGAAGAGTACCCATCCTTCAGGATCTCAGGTGGTTAAACCAGAGCTAATAAAGTGAAAGTTCTATGGAGGTCAATTTCAGTGGGAATGAAGTTAAGAAAGACTGCTATATTCTCCTAAGTTATGGTGCAGTCCAGGTGAGTGGCAGAGTAAGCTGCTCAAGACAAAACTGGGTGTAACTCCAACATGGTGTTGGTGCATTTCTCACTTGCACAGGCAGTTCAAGGAAGAGTGTAGAAAAGGCACTGAAATCACCTTCTTCTCACCTCCACTCAGCCCCTTTCTTAAAGAAAGCCTCTGTGTGTGTGTGTGTGCGCGCGCACGCGTGCACACACACATTAGTGTGTCTGATTTCTTGTTTTGAATGTTCTTATGGGACTGAAAATACAAGCAGCCTGAATTCAAGTCTGTTTCCATCATTGTTAAGTCTATGCCTTCTGGGTGGCTAGTGCTGGGTGGGGTGGCATTGAGAATAAGGGCTATAAGGAAGAAGAGAAAATGGGGGAGAACTCCCCCTGGGCTTGGTAAATAGGGATAGGCCTGCTATACCCCAGGAAATAGCAAGACATAATCTAGGAAGGAATGGTAGTGTGAGCTTTGAGAAGGCAGGAGGGTTATGGCAACAGAGACCCTCTGGCCTCAAGGACTCAAAGGATTAGCATAATCAGATACAACCATGGGACAAAAGGTCCAACCTCTGATTTATTAGCAATAACCTTACTGGATCTTAAGGTCACTCATGGAAAAGGAAGTTCCCAAATAATGACCAAGAAGGGATTTCTGTTCATCTGCTCAGATGAGAATGCAGAGTAAAAATTAAGTAGATTTAAAGGAATTAAGATGAATGTTCTTTGCAAATTTGTGTTTGAAAACTGAGATTCATACCATTAAGCAAGAATATAGGCACCAAATATCCTACAAAATAGCAGCACAAACACTATGCTCTCCCTTCTCCTATGTTCCCCAGTCAAGTCCAGGTACCCTTAGATCCACCAACTGCAGAGCGCCTCCCACCCTCCACCCACCTTGCTTCCTGTCTTACCTGGGCAGCAGGTGCTTGCGGCTGACACACAGGGCTGTCTGGTAGTCCTGGGTCACACACACTTTGTGAGGGCTGCATTTCACCTTCAGGCAGGGGTCCTTGGATGGGTCCAGGGCTGACATGAAAGGAAAAAGAAGAGGAGCATGAGGACCTCCAAGGAAATTTAATTTCCACTGCTATTCAAATAAACAAATGGGAAATAAACCAATTGTGTGGTTGCACAGAGAAAACTCTGTGCTGTTTTCTGAGACTGGTGGGGATTGAAATGAAAACCCAAGCCAGAGGGAATTCTGTGTCTATCACACATGCTCTTCTTGAACATCAGGATAGTGATTCCTTGGTGCTTTGGGAGTTTTAGCATCTTCATTTCAAGTAGGAATTACTGTAAAAAAATCCTTTAGAATCTTACATGATCGGAGGAACAAGAGCTACCAAATCTTCCCCGTTTGGTTATTTATCTGGTGTTGGTTTTTATGATTTCATTCATGCTTAATTTTACTTATTTCCTATCACCTAAAAAGCCCTTAAGGACATAGGTTTTTGCTTCAGTTCAATAAATACAGGCCATGGGCATTAATAACCTATTTTAAGTTTGTAGAGAACTTCCAGATGTGTAAGACAGTTTTGTGCCACACAAAGTTACAATGTAACAGGGAGAGGGGGAAAAAAACTTACACATAAATATTTATTGTGCAAAGCAGAATTAGATAAGGGCCATGATGGGCATATAAAATGATAACAGAGCTTGAGGGAAAAATAGAGATCAATTTCTAGGGCAAAGATTAGTGAAGCATTAATATGTGAATTGGATCTTGAAGGATGGGTAGGATTTTGAAAAGCAAGGATAGAACAGGCAAACCAGGCAGGGAGACAAGCACAAGCAAAATGCAGGAAGGCCTGTGTGGGCAATCATGAGAAATTCAATGACTGTTAAGTGTGGTCTGTGGGTGGGTAATGAGGGAAAGGGAGTTGACTCAAAGAAGTAACTCAAGAAAGCGTCCCCAAAGACAGAGGTTCATATACAGCAACATATTCTGGAATAAGCTTGAGCAGCAGGCTCCTGGCTAATCAGCACTTAGCATGCTGAGGTGCACATGCTCATCATGGACCCAGAAGAGGCCCAGGGGAACTTCCTGCAAAACAAAAGCAATTGTGCCATATCCCAGATCTGGAGCCTAACGTCTATTAGGAGGTAAATCTTTCATAACTGCTCTCTACAGCCAGGGATGTGAGGTTTCTCAATTTCCTCCCCATGCAGACATTTGGTTAAATGAAATGGCATTGCAAGCAGGGATAGCAAAACTACATGACAAATGCCATCATCCGCTCCACCAGTTGGTTCAGCTGTCACAGAGAGAAGAGCAGTTTCCCTCTTTACGCCCAGGTCCAGGCTCTGAGCACTATTTCCTTCAGAGGGTTGCCAAGAACTCCTCAAAAATCCTGAACACAGAGCAAACCAGCATTTCTGCTGTGTGAACAGCTCAAGGCAGCTCCCTCCCCCAAGCAACTGTAAATGGGACCAGGATACATTCTTAGGTTAGTCAGGACAGCAACAAGATCCAGGTCCTGGTCCAAGAGAAGCCATCTGAAAAAGCCTAATCCCCAAAAGATGTTCTTTGATACCCGGAGTTTAACACAGAGGCTCAAATAAGAGAGAAGCTGATTCACGTGCCAAGGCCCACATGCTCATTCCTTGCTCTTAAACTGAGGGCTGCCTCGGAGACAAATTGGAGAGAGGTTTGTATCTACCCTCAGATTCCTCCAAGGTTGGGACTTCTAGAAATTTGAAGCAAGAGCTTCCTGGCCCCAAATAGAACTTCCTTAGTTTCTAGAGATGTCTGCTTGAGAAGCCAGGATGATGGTATAGTTTCTGCCAGTGACTTTTCCTTATGCATAATTCCCCACCCCCACCTCCAGGGCTGCAGCCAAGTCAACATGGGCTTACCTTCCACGACTTTTCCAAAATTGAGTCAACAGTTAAAAGGATTACCAGATGACCACCAACAATGGCCATGCCCATTCTCACACTTCCATCCACCACTACAGATTTCAGGAAACCTGGGGACCAATGACTGGCAGTCCCGCCATAGTTACCAGGGTAGGCTATTTCCCCAGTAGGTGCCAAGAGCTGCAGAGACTTTGGAATCTGCACTAAGTAGTTCTCAGAAATGGAGGATAGTAGGATGGCCTAGAAGAATGGGCGTTGAAATCTGCAGTAGGACATGACAAGCTTTGAGGCAGAATCTGAACTATTTTTGCTTCTACAGTCAACTTCTCAAACATGCAATGTTCACACTGCCAGCTCTGATTGGATGGTGCAGTCACAAAGAAAGTCAATCAGCTGAGCAGAAATAAAAGGAAAGAGAACAGACTCCAGAGTAGGCCTTCTGGGATGGGGCCCTGGCTATGCAATTTACTAACCTTTCTATACCTCAATTTCCTCTTCTGTAAGAGAGGAATAATAACATCTATTATTGCTGGTTGGTTGTCTTAAGTATCAAATGAGTTAATATCTGCAAGTGCTTACAACAGACCTGGTACGTGTTAAGCACCTCTTATGGGTTAGGTTCTTCAGGTTTGTATTTTGTTCCCAGACTGAATAATAAGCTTTCATAATCACAAGAACAATAGTTAGCACCACTGAGTTGCTTCTGACATGCAACCAGTGAACCCAGCCCTCTAATTGGATTACCTTGCTTAATCCTTGCAAGCATCCAAGGAGGTGGCTGCTGCTAACATCCCCATTTTATAAACACAGGTCTGAGAAAAAAGCTGCTGATGAGAGGTGCAGAGGGTATTTGAAAACCAGGTCTGTGAACCTGAACTCCTCACTACGTGACTCCAGCATGGGAAACAACTAGGATCTTTGTTGGGCAAGGGTCCGACCTTACCCAGGTTTGAAGCTCAGATGGCACCATATTCTTGAGAATCCTGAAAGGCAACTGAGATTTAATGGCCAAAAGTAAGAGGGAGCTGCCAGGGCATCTGGTGCTACTGAAGCTGTGATAGCAATACCCGGCCTGTATGTCCCCCAGGACTGGGTCACCAGTCCCATTCCCCAGAGGGTAGGATGGACATCTCCAAACAACTGCCCTCTCTGGATGCAGCAATCCCCCAAATGAGTCACCTGACCTGTGGTCTGGTCAACTCTTCTGCAATCTTGTCATCCTGCCATTAGTCTAACTAGTATAGATAACCCTTGGGATCCTAGAAGCTGACATTTCTTAACAAACAAAAAATAATAACAAAAATTCCAACGAAAAGTAATAATAATGAAATTATCATTTAACTCCACACACATACTTAACAATTTGCATACAGAAATCAAGTCTGCTAGAAATTAATTACTAGGGTCTGAATACTTGAAACATGTATGCGAATTATTTAGAGTAAATGAACTTCACAGAACAACAAAACAGTAACAAATCAAGCTGTCAGCATTTGTTTAATCACCAGGATGCATTTTGTTTTTGAAAAACAGCAATATGGGGATTGAAAGGGGATGCGGAGGGCGTCATTTCCATTTCAATACAGCAGTGACATTCCTGAAAGGCTCCCACAACCACTGGTCCTGGACAGGGATGTGTGGCTCCTCTTTCTAAAGGGAATGATAAGAGATTTGAATAGTAAGTGGCATTTAAGAAGCCTTTTCATAAGATGGAGGAAACTGCAGAGGTGAGTGTCAGTGAGAGCCCAGAGCCAGGCTCAAAGCCTCCCTGTCATGGTGCTGATGATTTCCTGGAGATTATGCTGCAAGTTTTAATCTCCCGCTGCACATGCTTGGTAACAGCATGCAGTACTCTCTAGAAAATGACAAAGCCCTGGGTCCCCTGTACCACTTGCATCACCATACCTGCAAGACTCATGTGGACCTAAACTCGACAATGTGCCTAGCACAGAGCAGGCATGCATTGAAGGTTAATTCCATCTTTCCTGCCTGTCTTCTTGCAAAAGCCAATCAAGGGTCAAATGGTATGGGACACATGTCCAATTATCTTTCTCAAATAAATTTTACAAAAACTTTTCTCAAAGAAAAAGGCCCAAGAATGAATTAATTTAAAGAGATTTGTTGAGCTGCAGAGTATTGAATTCAAAAGCCAGTTAATTACCAGTTCCATCTAAGTTTCTTTTTTTTAATTAATTTTATTTTTTTGAGCTCACTGCTTGGTCTCAATTAAGGTGCTGATATTTTAATTATCTTAATTGTTTCTGAACTTGTTTTCAGTTCAATGAGTTATTTTTTAATTAGCTACATTGATTTTAAAATCCGAAAATCAAGACTTTTCTCTGTCCTTGGGCACGCTGTGTAGGCTAATTGGCAAAGGACCATGGTACCAGGAATAGCAGAGCTTGATACTACCTCATAGATGTTGAGACAAGAGGAAGGTTCCATTTTGTGGGTTGTCCCAAAGGGTCCCTCAGTCACTTAGGGACATCACACATGCTTGTGTGTGTTTAATTAACATTTGCAGAGAATCATTTTATGTGAGCCACCTCTGCAGGCTGGAGGCCAGCACCTCTGTACTGCACACAAGATGTCCTACCTGCTCTCCAGGGCTCGCAACTAGAGAGGAGACAGGGGGAGTTGGGGGATGCCTGACCCAGCTTTTCAGAGGGTGAGGTAAGATTTCCTGGAAAAACTCACATCTGTGGAAAAGTGGTTTGAACCAGGCAATAGGGTGAAAAGGAAGTTCTCCTCCCAGGGGCATGCGAGATCTTGGCAAGCAAGGTTGAGGAAGTGAAGAGTTTCAGTAGGTTGGCAGCAGGTTGAAGTGGGGGTAGTGTGTGGTAAGGCTGGATAGGGTGATCAGGCATGTTCATGGAGGGCCTAGAAGCCACAGCAAGAATTCTGGGCAGCCATGGCCTCTAAGTTCCACAGCAACTTCAAACATGGCAGAACCTGGTGACCTGGCAGAACCATGGCACACCTTGGCATTCCAAAACTGGAAGAGAGGAACAATGTACACATATGATATTTAGAAAATGGCACTTTAATAAGAACAGATGCAAGTAAATCTGGGATGGAGGGCCCAGTGGGGCTCCCTTTCCTTCTTAGAGAAGTTTCCCTACTCCCTCTCCCCAGGGACATCAAGCATTCTGGGAAGCCACAAGTGCACCCTCTGAGACCAGTAAGCAAAAAACTTATCAAAACCAACTCACGAAACTCATGGTCCAGTCTGGTAACTCCCAGAAGCTTTTTCAGAAAAAAAAAAAAGGTCCCTTAATTTGCAAAATGTCTCCAAATTAATGATGACCTGTTGTCTCCTCCTTGCTTTTAAGATTGCCCTCTGTCTGAATCATGCACACCCAAGACTCTTCTGAAGACCAAATAGGGCCAGTGATTCATTAGGAGTGACTTAATGGATGACCGACAAAGAAATTATTCGAAACTGTGAAAACCTCATCAGGCTAGGATTCCGAACATTTATTACAGCTTGTCTGTCCCCAGGGTAACCCAAGCATGCATCTTGTCTCCCCACTTCTCTAGAGGGGCTTGTTTACCAGCTGATGACAGAGTGTCATAGAATACAAAATAGAAGATTCTGCCCATTGAATTTTGCCGTAACCAGGGAAGAATGGCAGCTAAGAAAGCTTACTTCACCATTCTCAGCTTTCATATTCAAGGGATTGTCCAAGTTCTTTGAAGCCAAACAAAGGGGTCTACTGGTTATGATTCCAGATAGGGCAGTCGGTTGAGTGACACGGAAGGCTACACTGGTGTGCCCAAGGACTGGACAATGAGAAAGAAGGGGCCACGGCACAGAGAAGACAAAGAGGCACAGGATGAGAAGATGCATCTGGCCAAAGATCACACTCCTTTTCTTTCTCCTGTAAACTATGGGCCTGAGGACTCTTTTCTTTATGTGCCAATTGTGACAAAGCATCTTCCCTGGTACTTTATTAGTATGTTTCAGGTGGGGCTGAAGATAAACTGATAACAGCCTGTTTGGGAAGGTACTCTATTAATTTCAATGATAATATAGTAAATGCCTACACACTACATGGATGAGTGTGTAGGCATTTACTATATTATCCTCTCAGCTTTTTAGTATATGCCAAAAATTAATAAAAGATATTTTAATATACAAAATAAATATGATGACCCAGCCTGTTAACACATTAGGCAAAGATAGTTTATAATAAGAAACAATTATAAATAATTTGAATATTCATCTATATTAATCTGCTCAGGCTACTATAACAAAATACCATAGAGTAGGTGGTTTAAAACAAAAAAAAATTATTTTCTCACAGCTTTTGAGGTTGAAAATTTGAGACAAGGGTGAAAGAGTAGTTTGGTTGTATTAGGGCCCTCCTCCTGGTTTGAAGATGGACAACTTTGACTCGTGTCCTCAGATAGCCTTTCCTTAGTGCAGAAAAAGAGAGAAATAGAAGATGAGCTTTCTGATTTTTTGTTTGTTTGAAGTACTAGGGATTGAACCCAGGGATACTATTATTAAGCCAAATTCTGGCCCTTTAAATTTTTTTTTTTAATTTTATTTTGAGTCATAATCTAAGTTGCCCAAGCTGGCCTCAAACTTGTGATTCTATTGCCTCAGGCTCCAGAGTTGCAGGGGCTACAGGTATGTGCCAGCCTTTCTTAAAAAGATACTAAACCTATTGGATTAGGATTCTACCCTTGTAACTTCATGTAATGTTAATTCTTTCCTTAGTGGTCCCATCTCCAAATATAGCCACTCTGGGATCTGGTGCCTGAACATATGAATTTGGAGGGATTCATAAATATTCAGTCTGTAACACCAACTATAGGTTAATTATTCAGTTAATTATAGGGTATTCATTTATGAAATAGCATGCAAGAATTTCAAGGAAGCAAGTAGATCTATGTGTACTAATATGGCTAGATGTTTGTGGTGAATTAAGTAGAAAAGTAAGTTAAGATGAGAAAACCAACCAGAAAGTAACTTGTCAGCACCACGAAGTTCTAATGGCAAAGCCAAGACTCAAAACCAGACTCATTTTTTTCCAAAGAAGGCACCCTCTCCCTTCTAAGTCCTGCTTCCCTTGAAAAGAAGCTCCCACCACCACCACTAGCCCCAGTTTCCACCTCACTCACAGTTTTTTTCTGATTAACTGTTCTCTGTCTCCTGGGACCAACCCTGAAATAGACCCTAAACTAACTCAAACTCAGAGATCCCAGGCCAACACCACTGCTGTCTGTCACTGACTGGAAAACTCTCTGCAAAAGACACAGTCCCCTTTTTCAAGCCCTGGAGAATAAATCCTGCCTGCAGCCAGGAGACACTGAGTCATGACCATAGCCAAAGGTAATATCCATCCCTGGGAGATTCTGGCATTCGCTTCTGAGATAAAGGAGTTAAGACTACCCATGACCGGCTGGAACTAATGACAGATGCTAGGATGAGCTTGGACCCTCTGTTCACATACAAAACAAGACATTATGGGCAGCCACTGATAAGCCCAACATGGTAATTTACACATCCTGATCATTAGAAAAGAAAGCATTAAGAGGAGTCTGCTAGAGCAGCTGTGGAAATGTGCCCCATAAAATCAGTGGCCACAAAATTTTATTAGCCTGGCCAGCCATCCGCCCTTTCTTAGCCTGCTTCCCAGCTGCTCTGGGATGTGAAGACGGGACCTCGCTTAATAATCCCAACAAGAACCTGAGTTCCCTTTGAAGTGGGAGGGGGAAGAGGAGGTCAAAGAGAGCAGGGGAGAGGAATTCAGTAGAAAGGAAGAGGAAGCATTTTATTATATAATACATCAGCTAATTAAGGGGATAATGATGGAAACAGTGACATCCACCAATCTGTAGAACAATGTACCACTGCCCATTCTAATTTGACAATGAGAAAACTGACACAGAGATCAGTTTACTCTTAATTTACTGGTAACTGATGGAGATTTTAATTAAGGAATCTGTTTGCGACCATACCGCCAGTGAGCCTGGATTTCCATCATGGTGTGTCTCACACTAAAGCTGATGCTCAGAGCCACTGGACTAAAGGTGAAGACAACTGTGCCGAGCAGCAGCATACCAAACTACTATGGCCACCTTCCCTAGGAATCACGCCACCCAGAAGACCCCAGGGGAAACTTCTATGTAGAACACACTGACTGCACTATCAGAAATTAAAGTCATATTGTTAGATTTTTTTTTAAGAAGCTTCTGTTACTTTTATAATGAATATAAGAGTCAATGTTTCTTTCAAAAGCATTGCTGCTGACCAGTGAACTTAACTCTGACTTAAGAAATAGCAAGGCCAGGTGAACCATGTATGTGTGGTTCCTTCTATGAGGGGTTTTCAGTTCACATCATAGAAGGGGAGACTCTCGAAACCTGGTGTCAATACGAAACAGGGCAGCGTGAATAATAGGATTAGAGCAGGTAGGGAGATGGAATGAGCAAAGAGGCTGGAGGGAAAGAAAACAGGGTTCAGTGTCAAGTGGCAGAAGATGGTTCCACTTCAGAAAACCACACACACAAGCTGCCTCATTCTTGGTCATATACTTATTTTCTTAAAACTAGAGAAACTGGGAATGATATTGACCAAATGATATTGTGATATTGTCAGCAAGTATGAATAGGTAACAACAAATTCCACTATGTTGTATAATTATAATGCACCAATAAAAATACAGAAATAAAGGAAGAAAACTAATACAACAGGAAAAAAGAAAGAAAGTAGTTGTCACCAGCTTAAGGGAGTTTCAACCTCAAAGTGTGTGCAAAGGACGGAGGCCTTGACATTTGGGTCGCCCTGGGTCCATTATATTATTTACACTGTGGTTTGGACCCTCTGGGTTTCACTTAGGTACTGGTGGGAAATTTTCTAACATGGCAGAATCATCACAGGTGCACTGAGCCGTGGCAGGAAGCCACAGTAACCACTCCTGATACATAATGCACATGGAAGGAGGTTTCCAAACCCCATATGAAAGCTGACCACATGGAAAACCCTGGGCTACCTCCTCTCTTGGGACACCCTGCTTCACATTTCCTGCAGAGTACTTTCACTTCACTAAATAAATGTTCTGTGCTTCTTCTATCTATGTCTCCCACCTGAAATCCTTCTTTCTGGAAGAGACAAACTGAGAAACATATCACCTGGTAACGACAGCACCTGAGACTGATCTCATCTCTCAGTAGAGGGACAAGACACCATCCACAGAGAAGTCTTAACATACTCATCCATCAAAATGGTCAGGATTTATTAAAATATTATAGCAGTACAAGTACTTGGATTCTATTTCATTATAATTGGCATAAATTATTCATAAGACATTTATGAACAGAGGAGTAAGAATTACTCAAAATACAAAAGAACTAAATTCTATAACCTCTAAGAGGACATAAAAAACACAATAAAAATCAAATATTTCCAGGAAAAAGGTATACTTTAAAAGATCACTGTGGCTCATAAAGTCTGTCTTTCGTATCTGTGCTTCATTTAAATGCAATTAAAATTCCCATTAAATGTGGAGTTTTTCCTAAACCAAAGGCATCCAGAGAACTAACTCCTTTGGTACTGGTTATTCTGTTATTATTCGGCAGCTATGATTGTTAACCATAAAAGGATTGGAAAACTCAGAAGCTTCAAGAATTCCCCCCACCCTTCAAGATTTTTAGTGCATGTAGAATATAATTACTGGTGGGACTGCAAATTGGTGCAACCACTATGGAAAGCAGTATAAAGATTCCTTTCAGAAAATTGGGAATGGAACCACCATTTGACCCAGCTATCCCACTCCATGGGTTTATATCCAAAGGACTTAAAATCAGATTACTATAATGTTTATAGCAGCTCAATTCATAATAGCTAAACTGTGGAACCAACCTAGGTGTCCCTCAATAGATGAAAGGATAAAGAAAATGTGTTATATACACTCAATGGAATATTACTCAGCTTTAAAGAAGAGTAAAATCATGGAATTTTCCAGTAAATGGTTGCAGTTGGAGAATATCATGCTAAGTAAAATAAGCCAATACCACAAAACCAAAGGCCAAATGTTTTCTCTAATATTCAGGTGCTAATTCACAATAAGGCTGGGGGCACTAACAAAGAATAGTGTTACCTTAGATAAGGTAGAGGGAAGGGAAGGGAAGGGAAGGGATGTGGGGATAGGAAAGACAGTAAAATGAAACAGACATTATTACTGTATGTATATATGTGACTACATGATCAATATGATTCTGCAACATGTACACTCAGAAAAATGAGAAATTATATCCCATCTATCTATGATACATCAAAGTGCATAAATGCATTCTACTGTCATGTATAACTAATTAAAACAAATTAAATAAAAAAAGAATAGAAGGTTCAAGATCAGAGAGATGTGGGTTTGAGGAAAGGTACTACTTTGCCACTTCCTGCCTGAGTGAGATCTCATCAGGTTCCTTGACTGAGTCAGTTGCAGACAAACAGATCCACTTCACTGTAGTCTTGTGAGGATCCGAAGGGATAATGTATTAAAGGTGCTCAGCACAGAACACACTCAGTTTTCATCCTCATCACTCTTACCCACTCCTTTTAGCTTGCTCCTGAAGTACAGAAAAGGGATACCCCCCAAAGGGAAGGGACCTTGAACATTTAAGAGAGGCAAGATCCTGAGGCCATGATTCTGTTTGGTCTTTCTAATCCCCAAATGGTATATTCATCTCTATAAGAAGAAATACCGAAGCTTCATTTTTAGCATCTAGCACAGGGTCTATATTGTCTAGAAAACTCTTGCTAATTACCCAGGTCTACACCACTGCTAAAACCCTGACAGGACAAGAAAGGAGTTCATGTATCTCTAGTAGAGCCCTGTCTCCTCCCAAAGAATTAAAAGGCTGAGAATGAAAGATGAAAATAACCCCCCCAACTGTGCACTAAGATCTCACAATGCCTCATATACAACATACACCACTAGACTATTTTGTTTGTTTGTTTGTTTTCAAGAGAAAGTCTATGGGCTTTGAAAAATCTGTACTGGAAAGTCCTGCAATTTGAGTGTTAAGATACCCTAAGAACATACATGTAAGCACTGTTGGTAAAAGGTTTTGGGGAAAAAAGGAGCCTGATTCAAGACAAAAAGAATCTGGTAAAGATTGTTGACACAAGAAGACCAGGGTCCGAGTCCAGAGTTAGTAACATATATTTTGGGGACAGCTGGATGGGCAAGTTCAGCAAGGTAGGCTGCATATATAAAGTTGGTGCTTTCTGATCTTCAGTCGACCTGATACCTTCTGCCCTGTCCTATAAAGCTCAGCAGGAACAGGTATTAACAGAAACCAGAACAATAAAAGGAAAAACCTGCCCCAAATTAGAGATGGTGATACTCAAATGACTCTCAAAGCCTCAAGTGAGGCTGTCACTTCAGTAGTATGGCATCCATGGAGCCAAACTTCAGTGCAGAGCTCTGGTGAGGCCACATGCTGCTCCTTCATTGGTCACCTCTCTGAAAAACCTAAAACCAAGCTGAAGAGAAAGAAACAGGCAGACCCACATCGCATGTATTTAGCACAGCCTGTCCCACCCTCTCTTTTTCTTGTTTTCCCACAATCAAATCTAAGTCTTGGCTCTCAGAATGTATGGGAGGTCAAGCAGAACACAAATCTACAATCTCCTTGCAGCATCTATTTTACTAGACGGTCAGTAACTTAAAACCTACCTATATCATGGCAGTCACCCATCTACTAAGAACAGAATGCAAAATTCATTTAAACAGGTATAGAAGAGATTTCAAGAATGCATGTGCCCATGGCGTGTTCTGTCCCCAGAGCATCAGAGTGTTTGCTCACACTTGCTGTTAGAGGATCTTTGGGAGAAAAGTTTGAAAAGTGTAGAAGTATTTACCAAGTTTAAAGGGGGCCAAGAAGGAAGCAGAGAGTTCTCCAGGGTACTGATATCTAAGATGGAAAATCAATGCCAGTAAAAGTACATACAAAGAACCTTTAGAAGCAAATGGTTCATTCTT
Source organism: Marmota marmota marmota (assembly GCF_001458135.2). NCBI lineage: Eukaryota > Metazoa > Chordata > Mammalia > Rodentia > Sciuridae > Marmota > Marmota marmota. Next base: position 4,175,479 of record NW_026000221.1, read on the forward strand.
GTGGGATCAGAAAGCAGCTACCATTAGAGCTGATTAATCAGAAATGTATCCTATGTCCCCAGAATAAACTTCCATGCTTCTTCCCAGGGATCTCAGTCCCACAGATAAAAAAGTCCTAGGGTTGTTCAGAGCACTGACCCTGCATAATTTAAAGCTTTATTGAGAACCTTCTATGTGGCAAACATGGGACAAGATATATAAGAGAGTTATAAAGCATTTGCGGCTCCCCAGGTATCAAATTAAATATCATAATTAAAGCTGTTATTACTTTTGTCCCTCCCACTGTTAATTTTTCAGAAACCCTTGGCTGAGGATTTATAAATGAGTAATCAGAGACTATTCATTTCCAAGTCCTTTCTTTACCCAATTATGGCAGATTCATTTCTGCTTCTTTGGGATATTTCCCAAGGCCATTAAATGTCATTCCTTAACTGAGAACACTGAAGTAATCATGACAAAGTTAGTGCTGAATGCAGGCAGGTTTTCTTGGGGCATCTTCTACACTATTAGAAACCATCTCAAGCTGAGAGAAGAATGTTGCCTCCCCCTCTGTAGTGTTTGGTAAGTGCTATACCATGTAAGTCTTATTTATTCTTGTTCTTGTTTGAGTGTATGTCCCATGATATTCAGTCACTGCTAAAATATGTCATTTGCACCCAAATAAGCCAAGCAATTCATGTTCCAAACTTGCCCACAACTAGCTCTCTTCTGTACATGTCTCTCCACCAATGTGCCACTCAATGGCAATTCCTTCCCTTATTTTATTCTAAGATAAAATCTAGAGCACTAATATAAAATATAAATCAGGCTTTAACCATGCACAGAAGGCAGATGCAACACTAAATAATTGGAAAATACCAATGGGTTCTCCTAAGACAAACATGAAACAAACACAAGGAGTAAAGTCTTTTATTTTTGTTCTGCAGCAAAAAATACAAAGTATACAGCAGGAAAGACAGAGCAGCAAGAAGAGCATTCCCGGATATCACAGGGCTATAGCATTCCTTCCACCAAAAGAGGGGAGTTGACATTTTTGTTTTCCATACAGACTCCAAATTTCAAGGGGTTGAGGAAAGAATTTCATGACTATGTCTTCTGTAGTCTGATTCAGACTTTTTAGTTCCCATTCCATGCCCACAATGTCTTCATCACCCAATACTTACCTGGCCTTCAGTTACCTTAAACAACTCACACATTCTCAAATATGTGGTATCTTTTTTGCCTCATCCAGAGGGCATTGTCCAATGCAAAGTATCACTTCCTTCTGACAATTACAGAATGAGTCCAATATATCCACACTTGACAAGAAAAGGAAACAAAATTAGATCTTGCCAAAGACCATGCAACTAAAGGGCCAATCTGAAATGTGACGCCAAGTCTGTCTCAATCCAGTCAAAGGCTTGAAAGATCAGAGACAGTGCATCCTCTTCACTACCACATGCCTCGTACCATAAACAGTTCCTGGAGTATCATGGGGTTTGTTACAGGTATTAAGCCCAGGTCCATGGGCTTCACCCTTCCTTTAGCCTGCTCTGTGAGGCCAGGGACCAAGTTTGCTCACCATATCTGAACTTGAAGTCTCCTGACATGTGTCTACTTCAAATGATGTGCTCAGTTCATGCTGGATAAACTCTGTGCAAGGGGCAGCTTGGGATGGATCTACCCTAGATTTCTAGATCATAAAGTTCAGATTTGCAAGAGACCCAGAGGTATCTCCAGCCCAACATGTTGAATAGTAACATAGGGAAGACCTTACTTCATCACTTCTACACACATTTATGAAACTCATTTTATATGCCAAGTACTAATATGATAGGCACTGGGCACTCAGAGATAGTTAAGACAAAACCCTTGCTCTTGGGAACATACATTCTAGTAGAGAGATGATGAGAAATGAAAGAAAGGGGGAGGGAAAGGAAGGGAGAAATGAAGAAGAGAAAGAGGGGAGGAGGAAGTGTTAGATAAGGATAGGAGCTAAACAGCTGGTTTTAAAAGAGCAATGCCATACAGAACTCCTGAGTGGTCACTTTGGATTAAGTGGTCAGGAACACTCTCTCAGAGGAAGCGATATTTCAGCTATGACCTGACAAGGCCTTTTGAAGATCAGATGAGGAACATTTCAGCAGAGGGACAGTAGAGGCCCCAGGGTGAGAAATGACCTGGCAGTGTTAGATAAAGGGACAGGTCTCAATAGATTTTAGGATTTTTCCAAGGACATGCCACTGTGGTAGAGCAGGACTTATGTCTAAAATGACCAGTTCTCAGATGCGTATCCTTATAACAATGGGTGACCAGATAACGGATTGACATATTGATGTCTAGTGGGGATATATCAGCAGCAACATGCTGGCCTTGCTCCAGACCTGGACTCACCTTCAGGATCACCACTGTGATGTGACAGGCCAGGACTCTGCTTCAGTAAGGGATCTTGATGGGCCACTTCTCAGGTTGCCAAAGCCAAATAATCTAAAGAGAACCCAGATCTCAAGCTTCCTGGACAGTCTCTTTACTCAGACAACCAAGTCACCAATATGTGTGATGTGAATGATAGGAAAAAGGTCAAAAGAACATGAATTTTGGAATTGACGGAGCCAGATCCAAACTTGAGCTCAACTCCTTGGGTGCTACGTGACACTGGATAAGTTACACAGCTTCTCTGAGCTCTAAAGGGAAATAGCAATGTCTCCTTTATGTGGCAGTTGGAGGCTTGATGAGACAGTGTGTCCATTGTCTAACAATGATCTTAACAAGTCCTCAGTAAATGTTAGCTCCCATCTTTGCCATGGGATTCCTCTTAAACATTCCTCACAGCTGCAATTTGAGCCCTTTTCTTCTCCAAGTTATCTTTAAACTGAAGCAGAGTCCTGAAATCACCTAGTCTCTGCTTCCATAACTGTATTCTCCATGGTAAGCCACCCCTGGCCAGTCCCCCACTCAGGGGCCTGGACTCCACCCTCACAACTCCGTGCCTCAGAAACCAGATCACTCCACTGCCATCACTTACACAGTCAACGAGGAATGGGTGGTTTTATGGCTTTCACTCAGTAAGGCCCAGCTTAAAATCTATACCTGGTACCCATGAACTTCAGGTATGGCATGAAAGGAAAAGAAAACTGATGACATAATGGAGAGTCCCTTTTCCCCAAAGACTCCTTCCCCTTGCAAATGTTTGACAGAGATTTTTGGCACCAGATTCCACTGGCTGGGACTAAACCAGCCATCAGGCCTTTTGTGATCCTGAAAAAGCTAATGAGAGTATGTGTTGCTGTGTAATCCAAACACTAGCCATTTCATGCCCAATCGTTTTTTAAATGGGCAACAAATCTCCCTGGTGTGTTCCTTTCTCTGACAAACAAAAGCTTCCGTCTGGTCTCTTTGTGAGCCCTGTCCAATCAACAAGGGCAAGAGGTCTTGGATGCTAATTCAAAGTCCCAGTCACAATGGCAGATCCACCAGGCCCCCAAGCTCCAGCCTAACAAGTTTTCCTCATAGGAAGTCAAGTCAAAATCCAGAATTTTGAACTCAGGCTGATGAAGCACACCACTGATTTTAAGTAATTTCTGTATAGTAAGCTTTTTGGATGAAGTTTCAAAATGAGCTAGTATTCCAAGAAGTGGCATTGATGGACAAAGAATGATAAGACTTCATGGTATCAAGACTGGGTAGAAATTCCCAGCCCCACAAAGAAGGGGCTTCAGGAGTACATTCAGGGTTCTCTAGGTACTGGGGAAGCAGAAGTACCTCTGCACCCTGAGAAGAGGGTAGGCCTGTGGCAGAAGGTTCACCGAGTATTGCTGCAAAAATGAAGTGGTGAGTTGGACACGGTCTGCTGTCCAAAGCTCGTGACTGGTATTATAGGCTTCCAGGGCCATGAGTACATCTGTACTTTATCCATTCCAGCTCACTGCTGAGTTTGCATGTTCTCCTCCTGGAGTGCCTCTGGGTTCTTTTTCATTCACCAAAGGAGTTTTCTATTTTGGTTTTCAACATGTTCCTTGGCAACTGAAATATTTCTTACCCAGAAGTTCTGTGAGTTTCCTAAAAACACCTTTTATGACAACCCATCCCCACTTTAATTCCAAAGAGGAAAACAGCAGGGGAAACCGTGTTTACTCTAAAGTAGTTTGATACCAATAATTGATTTATTTCTTAGGCAGAGACCTTCACTGAGCACCAACTACATGCCAGGCATCATTTCACGTGCTGAACAAGGGAGGGCCAATCCCTCTGCTTGTGACACTTTCAGACCTGTGAGAGTTACCACAGGCAGATACGACCTAATGGGATCCTTAGAGCAATGCCAGAGAACAGGGCCGACCTTTCTTCTCATTTCACAGCCAAGGTCACAGAGACATCTGTTAAAGACAGGACACAGAATTTGCTCAAGTGCCCAGAGCAAAAAAAGGGACAGAGCAAGAATTTAACCAGGTGTGGACTCAGAGCCACCCTGTCCCTGAGGCCAGAACAAGCAGGGCCTGCAGGTGTGCTCTGACCACCACAAAAGGTGCTCTTAAAATAAGCTGCTAGAGTCCGCATATGGGGAGAACCTTTTCTCGTCTTTTCAAGTTTTAGTTGTCTTTTTGAGCCTGGCTTATTTTGCTTAACCTGATGATCTCTCGTTCCAAAAAGATGACATTAAAGTAGAAGTGATACAATTAAAAAAAAGAGGAAGAGGATCAGGGGAGAGCAGAGGAGAGGATAAGGGGATAACAGGACCATAGAAATCATCAGTGCGTGTTCCATGCATTTACCACAGTGAAGCCTATTATTCTGTGTATCTAATAGGCAATAATTTTTTTAAAAAGTTGCAAGCAATGAAACATGGTTCAAAAATCTGGTACAAATTTCTGGATGATGTTTAACTAGAAGGTCTGGCTGCACTTAGGCTTGCCCTTCCACAGGGCTGCCTCCTTCGCTAGTTTCCTCTCCTAGCCTTCCTCCCTAGTGGTACATGAACTGCCCACTGGCCTACACCTCGAGCTCCACAAGAACATAGCTTTTCTTCAAAAAATAAACAACCACACTGTTCACATCCCATGTCGCTTTTACTTGGCAAGACTCCCAGGACGCCAGGGATGGGAAAGCTCCAGGAGGATTTGTTCTCTGTAGTCAAAAAGCAATTCCCAAACCTTAGCACTTCCCGACTTGGCAAACAACCTAATAACTTCTTTTTTAGCTTCAACAGGCTAATTATTCCTCCTTTCAATTTTGCTAAACTTTAAGTAATTAAGTAATCCTCTATCCAGACAATATGCCCTCCTCCTAACAGGCTTTACTCTTTTTTTTTTTTTTCCCAGTCTTCACTGGGCCATCTTAAATGCTGTCAGAACCCAGAGGTGACTCTATACTACAGAAGCAACCATGGGATCTCTTCTACCCAATAATGTCCCCTGGGCTGATCTTCTGTCATTGCATAACCAAAGGAGGCAACTGAGGATATCTTCTACATAGTTCCTCTCCGTAGAGCTTTATTTTTTCCCCCAGTACTGGGGGTTGAACTCAGGGGCACTCGGCCACTGAACCACATCCCCAGCCCTATTTTGTATTTTATTTAGAGACAGGGTCTCACTGAGTTGCTTAGTGCCTCGCTGTTGCTGAGGCTGGCTTTGAACTAGCGACTCTCCAGTCTCAGCCTCCTGAGCTGCTGGGTTTACAAACTTAATCTCAGTAGAGCTTTTTGTTCATCACTTTGTCTCAGTCCCATTTCCTGGGCACTGACTGCCCTTAGAAATGCAAATGAATGAAGAGAAATCCCTTTGGATGAAAGGTTGTTGACCAGGAATCTGTGGGCAGGCTTCAGTGGGTCTAAAACCCATGCACAAAATTTTATGGGAACTTTTGTGGTGCAAGGAACCCAGAGTGGATTTATTTTGAACCCTTTAACCCTCCCCTTCCTAACAATACTCTTCTTCCCTTACACCAAAGCATCTCTTCCCGTTGCGTGCAGGCTGAGTGCGACAGTGGTTCCAAATGCCCACTCTCCACTAAAAAGTCACTTGATCCTTCCTTCTCCTCCCTGCCCTGGGACATTCAATCCCAGCGATCTTCCAGAGACTGAAGGAGCAGCTCCAGGGTAGCAGGGACACTCAGGGTAATCAGTCTGTGACTCCTGCTGCTTACCCCCTTGGCCTTTCCCATGTCTTCTTAGTCCTTTCCCATGTCCAAGCCAGGTTTTCCAGCCTCTCATGGACTCTGCAAGCTGTGGCTGTCCTTCATATGATACTTGAGTCATGTTCCGTTGTTTGCACCCAAAGAAATATAACAACATTGGCTCATTCTCTCCAGGGAACTTCAAAGGGGTCTGTGGTTAGAAACCACAGTTTTGGGAATGGAACATCTTACATCAGTTGAAATCAAGCCACATCTGGACAGGTTTATGCACTGAACCTTAATTTCTGTGAAGGTTCCAATGATGGTGGTGAGCAGACCCTTTTCCACAACACACCTCACAGAAAGCTGTCCCATGGAGATGAAGAACACTGTGCACATCACCAAACTGGGTATGACATGACTTACACAGAACAGTTTCAGGAAGAGCAGCTGTGGAGGGATGGGTGGCTGTGCCACAGAAGGGGAAGAATCCTAGGAACATTGTGACAAGGATGGAACCAGGGAGAAAGGGCAGGCTGGGGGTGTGAGAAGACTGCAAGTAAACAGCATCCAGTTCACAGGGTGGCCCTGCAATGACCTGTTCCTCAGGTGAGTGCCTGGATCTCCTCAGAGATGGTCAAGTGTCCACTTCTTACGAGGCTTCTCCAGGCTTCATGGAGAAAATGGCTGCCATGGCTCCCAGATTGGTATGGACAACCCCAGATGCTTCCAACACATTGAATCTTTGGGGGACAAATCACATCCATGGGTAGATTTTTCTTCTTCCTTTCTTTGATGGAGATACAATGTTACTAGAGAATGGGAAGCTGAGAACTAGGAAAATTCAAAGGACATCAACTTCAGGAGGAGGCAATGAGGCAAGTTTCAAAACTGCAATCACCTCAACTTTGAATATTCTAAGCCACTGGAATAAACAGTTCATGGCCGACACTTAATATCAAATGTGTATTGTCTCCCCAGTCTCCACATCATAGTCAGCTTCTCAATGCTTTAGTCAAAGTCTGGTCAGGGTATTATCCTGTGTTCTTCACAAGCCTCTAAACTCTGTCTCCAGATAAGACCGCTAGCCTGAGCCATGCCTGTGCTTCCCAGGGCTCCGCTGAGGCTATAAAATCAGCACCCCTTTCATCTAAAACTTTTGTTATGATTTATATATTTTGATTTATGTTTTTGCCTGTTTTTGTCTTGTGACACCTACCAAATTGTGAGCTCATGTCTTATAAATATCTTTTATTCTTCTCTAAGAACCCAGCATTATACATTTGTTGAAAAAATATTATCAACAAGTTTAGAATAAATGCCTTGTTTATACTATCGTGGCACCACTGAAAATGTTTCTGTCTCCAAACAGTTTTTGTATTAAAACATCTCTTGCCCACGTCTAAGATGTGAGCAAGATGGAAGGTTTTTTAAATGTATCTTTTTCATCAAGTATTCAGTCCCACAGCTACCCAATTTCCATGATGTAAGAATAAGATCCAATAGCTGTCATATTCTAGGTAAGATCTAAGAGTTGTCATTCCCTATTCTCATCTTTGGTGATATATTAGACATGGAATTATCTCAGTGTGAATTTAGATCCCCAGCAAAATACTTGGGCTAGTTTTACATTTTTTTTTTCACTTTCAAGCTGGTAAGAAAGTTGTTTTCTTTTTCTTTTTTTATTTCCCCCATCCCTAGGGGGAAAAGAAGCCTCTGATCAATATACTATTTCCATTTGCTCTGATCTCCTGAGAAAACCTTCCCTCCTCTTGTAACACCATGAACAAAGGCTATGAGAGAATGCAAGCTAACATCAGGGATGCTCTCCCCTTGCCTGCCCTTCAGGAGACACTGCAAAATGTCAGGAGACATGTTTGCTCATCACAACTGATACATAGGGCTGGGGGAATGCTACTGGCTTTTAGTGGGCTGAGGCTAGGAAGGGTCCAAATGAGCTACACTGTGTACAGCAGAGCTACCAGGCCAAACTGCCCATCTGCAAAGGCTGAGAAAACTGAGCTTAGGTGTACAAGATGTGTTGGGAGGAGCTAAAATCTTCTTTGAGTCTGGAGTCATAGCTGTGGGGGGCTAATAAGTGAGCCTGTCTGGGACTGGAAACAGAAAAGCAAGAAACTGGGTTTATTCTTTATGAATTTCCAGAAAACATACATATTCCATGTCGGCACTGGAAGGGTCTTTCATAAATTATAGAAACCAATTTCCTCATGATAATGTTGAGTAACTGAGGTGCAGAAAGAGGAGGGTGACTTGTCTAAGTCTCTGAAGCAAGTTAGCCACAGAGCAGAAACTAGAACCCTGATCTCACATCCCACCTCAGCACCTCATCTATCTACTCCATCAGGCTGATGATGAAAAGAAGGAAAAAACAAACAAACAACAACAACAACAACAACAAAAAAACAGAAAAACAAATCCAGGCCCCAAACTACCACTGGTGTTTAAATTCATTAAGAGAGATGAGGCATGGGAAGAGACCTTGATGGCCCAAAGAAGAACAAGATGCACCGTCTAAAGATTGGAAACTGATAAATTTATTGAACAACAGATATATACTTAGCACCTACTATATGAAAAGCACTGGTTTAGGTATTAGAAGCATAGCAGTGGATGAGAGAAAAAAGGTACCTATCATCCTGGGATTTGCTTTCCAGAGATACACGCAAAAGTGGTCATCAGAGAAAGGCAGCGAAGCTAAACAGAAGTCTAAGGTCAGTCTTATTCCCTGAAATCTTCTGCAGGGCTCAATGTCAGGTAAATACATTTATTAAGATACAATAAATACATTTACAAAGGTGACTTAGGATGATGCGTCATTGTGATTGAAGCTCCAAAAATTTCATGGAACACTAACAATTTCATTATTAGCTAATGCAATAGTAATAACAAGAACATTGGCCAAGGGCTGGGGATATAGCTCAGTTGGTAGAGTGCTTTCCTCGGGTGCTCAAGCCCTGGGTTCAGTCCCCAGCATTGCCAAAAAAAAAAAAAAAAAAAAAGAACATTGGCTAACTTTTCCTGGGCAAAGATACATGTACAGAATACTGTGCTATGTGCCTGACATCAAACCCTCATAGTAATTCTGTGCTGTAGATATCATCCCAATTTATAGACAGACCCTTGGGTTCCATGACAAAATAATTAGTCCAAAATCATACAGCCAGAGAAGCTCATTCCTGGGTCTGCTGCCTCTCAGGATGATGCCCTTAACGAGCAAGCTGGGTAGCATCAAGAGTCTTTGAACTTCCAGAGCTAATGTCAAACCATCAGCACAGCAGCCACTCCACCCCAACACGTGGCTCAGTTCCCCTGTTCCTCCACCATGGTCCAATCTGTATATGGGTATCATCCACAAGGTCTTACACCAAACAACAGTCTTCATGAATATATCATTTATTTCTGTTTAAGTGCCGTCTCAGAAAATTGAAGTTGCTAACAGACTGTGCATTACAAACTCAGTATCTCACACCGAACATTAAAAAAAAAAAAAAAAAAAAAAACACATGAGTGAAGACCACCTTGTTTGAAATGTAAATGCTCATATGCTGTCAAACTCTGAAAAGCAGGGAGGTTATATGAAGTGCTCATTTGTGCCTCTGAACACCATCAGGCAAGACGGATTGTTTGCTGCCCCATAAATTTTCCCCACTAGATTAAATTTTGTTAATGGGACCAAGAACATTCAAAATAACCCATTTTTCTTTGTGAATATTTGATCTAAGTCATTACTTCTCTATCAGATCTAGTTTATCTTTATTTTTTTTAAAATTCCCACCAGGAATATCATTAAATGGCTACCTGAACAGTCAAACCCCGACTGGGGTCAGAAAGTCCACATAAAGAGCAGCAGAATCAGGGAACCTGGGAGGAAGACTGCAGGGTAGCCAGCTCTGCTACTGCTGCACAGAGAAAGGTCTGAGGACTCATTCAGCCAACATTTGAAGAATGTTCACTACATATCAGAAAACACAGATGCTTTCACCTGGTTTACCTCAGATAACCTCATCAGAAATCTGAAAAGAGTTACTCTTGCCAACAAGAAAAAAATAAAAAGTCTCAGAGCTCCGAGACTTTAGGTTATTGCTCTGGGGCACACAGCTAGCATACAGTCAGGCCAAGATTCAAATCTACTGCTCTAAATCCAAGTTCGCCATTCTTTCTCCTTTCACTGGCATTTTCCATTATAATAATCACGTAAGTAATCACACAAATAAAATACTTCCCAGGACTTGAGGAGCTTGTAATTGTACAGGGAAAAGAGATGTACCAGGCAACTACAGAGTCAACATTTACAGAATATAAATGTATCTCCTGCTAGTTACTGGACTAGGCTTTCCATAAAATGTCAGTGAAAGAGAACAAACAATGGAGAACTTGGATTCTGAACAACAGATTTGAATCTTGGCCTGGGTCCTAGTTGTGTGCCCCGGAGCAGTAACCAAAAGTCTCTGAGCCTCTATTTCTGCCGTTGTTGTTGAGATGGGAACAGTAACTCTTCTCACACTTCTGATGAGGTTACATGAAGGAAACCATGGGAAACTGTCATGTTTTTTTCCTGATTTTGTCCAGTGAAAACCAGATGGAATAGGTCAGCTATAGATTGAATTGTGTTCCCCAGTTGAACCTCATATGTTGATGCCCCAATCCCAATACAAAGGAATTTGGAATTGGGGTCTTTGAGGGGTTATTAGGCTTACATGAGATGCTAAGGGTAAGGCTGCATAATCATATAATTGCCTTTATAGGAAGAGATACAGAAGAGCTTGTTAATGTCTCTATCTCCTCCCTTCCTCTCCCTGTCTCTGTACTGAGGAAAGGCCTTTCATGAGCACAATAAGAAGACAGCCAGGTCAAGCCAGGAAGAGCACCCTGACCAGAGTCTGACCATGTTGGTTCCCTCAGCTCGTACTTGCAGCTTCCAGAATTAGGAGAAAATACATTTATGTTGTTTAAGCCACTCAGACGATAGCACTATATTACAGTGTCCCAAGCTAAGGAACATGCTTTTACTCTGAACAGTTTAAGTATAAGGAAGCTGAACTTCAGAGAGGCTAAGCAGCTCCCCTAAGTGAGTTATAAGCTTTGATCCAGAGCCTTCTGAAGGTAACTGTAAAGTCCTTACCATTTATCACCATGCTGTAAACCCACCACGTCCACAGTGAGCAGGGAAGAGACCATCACTGCAGCAGGATGTGAATGAGTATGTCCTGGAAGTCCCCAGGGGGAACATGTCCTAGAGCTTGCAGAAAGAGCCTCCAATGAAACTCCAAAAAAACGGACCTTCAGAGAGAGCAAGTTCCCTTGATGCACCGCAGACCACATGTCCATGATCTGGTTAGGCCTCAACATGGACAAGCCCACCTCTGACTACAGGGCTTGGGTCTAGACAGCCTCCCAAGGTCCATGTTCAACTTCACAGGCAGGGGAAGTCATGCAGTCATTTTTTTCCATTTCTGCTTATCTTTCTCCCTAACATGAGTCCCTCAAGGACAGAGAAGAGATCTCATTCATCTCCATGTGCCCACTGGCTGCCCCTGTGCCAGCCATGAAGCAGGCATCAATCAACATTTGCTGAACTGAGAAGTGACCTTCTGGAAACCACCACATGAAATCACCACCTCATTAAGGGAGGGGCCACATGATCAACATGAAGGGTCAGGGGGTAGCTCATTTTAGGCATTCCATAAATGTTTGCTGAACCAAGAAACATCCACTCATCCATTTTAAGTAATGGAGACCTATCTGTATTTACACCCAGAAGGCTTCAACTTATTCTTGGACCTATGTAGTTGTTACAAAACAATTATAAATGACAAGAAGTTAAAAAATGAAGACAAGAGAGGAAAACCCCATGCTGGCACACAGTAGGCACTCAATTAGTGCTCTTTGACCTTCTGAACTTACCGCTAACAACTACAAAGAAAAGCTCCAGCTAGAGTTTGGATTGCCTTCACAAGAGGGCTACATACCGCCCATCCTGCCTTCTCTAATAAACATATGTTATTTCTGTGCCTCCAATTAGAAAGGTGACTGCAACTTAAAATTCCATTAAAAGCACCAGAGCAGCTGCTCCTGTCATGCCCTTCTAACATATTAAATCACCATGGACAATTCGCCTCTGTGGCCAGCGAATGGCCTGAGCACATGGCCTTTGAGTTGCAGATTTTCATACTTCACTTGCATAAAGAGCTTTCTGGAGGAATTCAACAATGACTTCATTTATATACCTAGCACCATCAAATAATGCAGCCCTGGTCTTCCACACCCAACTCACATCATTTCTAAATCTTTGAGACAGATAAGAAAACAGCATAATACTCCACCAATTTTTAAAAAACTGGTCAGAATGTTCCTCAAACTCAACCCACAAGAAGAACCTGATTCTGCAAGCTGATTTATATGAAAATGCCAGTACTTCTCTGTGCTCTTTCATTCATTTTGAGACCTCAGTGATGAAAGGATAATAAGGATTTGGAAAACAAGAATCACTTGGGTCCATCCCTCCATTACCAGACAAGGCTTTATGCAGTAAGAGAAATAGTAACAATATTTCTAAGCTATCTCTGTTGCTATGTAGAAAAACCAATTATACAGAGGCTCCTCTCCCCTGCAGGAGGGTGAGCTCTCTGTGCATCAATATTTCATGCACTGTCATCTGTGCATTATTTAATAAAGCAATTGAGGGGTCGAGTTTATTTTATTTTTCAACCTTTCCACCAGAGACCCTAAGCCTGCAGTACACACAGTGCTGCAAGTCAGCTGGCAATGATAGAAATGCATTTGCTGAGTTTCTGAGGCCAAGGGGCTGTTTCTAGTCTTAACTACATTTTCCCACTGTCTAATACATGTTCTTTACCCCAGAGACTCTCAGTCCGCCTCTATTTATGGTGACAGAGGTGAACTCACTTCAGAATCCAATGAGCAATGATATAATTGATCACTGGACATTGACTGAGTGCCACTTTGGGGAATACAAAGCCAAGGTCCCTGTCTCTGCAGAGGAAAGGTGAACGATGGAGACTACAAACCAGCTAAGTATGTGACTGCCAATCACACAAGTGATGCATAGGATCTGGATTGTAAAGGACACAGTGGGTATCTATATTTTTTTAAAATTCTTGTGGGTATCTATATTTTTTTTAATTCTCCCACCTAATATTTTTAATATCTTGTTTGATGGGTTGGTGGGAATGCAATTTCCACTGGTGCTTGTTTGTCATCCTGTAAGTAAAGATACTGAGTCCCCTCTTGTCCTGAGTCCTGGCATAGCTGTGGGAAGGCACATTGCTGAGCTCAGCACCAGACTTCCTTCTGGGACCTCCAAAATTGTAGGGAGTGACTCAAAGAAACTTTAAAGATCAAATATACCACAGCTAAGTTGGTCTCCTGGGAGACCCTGTCATTCTAATGAATCACCCTTTTCTTAAGTTTGCCAGCACTGTTTCCTACTTCCTGAACCAAGTTCCTGACCAATCCAGTACTCAATAACTGTTTATTGAATGAAAAGACTGAAGCTATGATCTAATTGCTCCTCTACCTCATCAGCAGCAGAATGAGCATGTGCTTAGGATACCAAAAATATTTTTCTAAGACTATGATATTTCAAAAACAAAAACTAAACCATACCAAGCTGTGAACTGGAATCTGGAATCATGGTAAATATCAGGAACAATACAGATTGTTGTTTTGTGCATTTATTATATAGTTTAGCATTGTTTTTATTTTGAATTGCATATGAGGTCAAAGCTTCGAGATCTTGAACATTTCAGGCTGGCTCTGTTTAGTAAACAAATATTTGTGCATTAGTCAATTTTCCTTAACCAGGGTACTGATTGCTTTAGAATAAAGGCTGAACAACATTTATTATCTCAAATATCTAGCCACCATGTATCTTTTAGCAAAAGATATTAAATTTGGAGTGTACTTGTTATCATTTAATCTTCACATCAATGCCACAAAATATGCATTATTACTAGCTTATAACAGAGGGGATAGAAGCCTAAAAGGATAAGTAACTGGCCCCCACTCACATAGCTGATAAAAGACAGCTGAGACCTGAACCTACCTTAAGAGGAAAACATCTGTGTCTAATCTAACTATCAAGTTACATCATTTAATGATTACTCTCAGGCACATATTAAGGTTCTTCTCACAGTTAATTCTAATGACCAAGTCCTGGGGACCAAAAGAAACTTGAGGCACACCTGGGACAACTATCAGCTTCTGCTTAAGTGTTTCTTCTGGAAAAGGAAAGCACCTTTGTGACAGCTCATGCCAGGAGGTAACAATTGCACACTTAGCTGAAACCCTTCCTCCCAAGTTTAAACATGCCTCTCTTCTTCTCCACAGGGAAGAGACGAGCTGACCTAACTTGGTGGTAAATTGGCTTTCATATGCTTCAAGACAATTGCTAGATCTCCCTGCAGGCTTCTTTTCCTGAGGCTACAATTCCTAATTATTTTTCATACATGCCCTAATTTCCAGCTCCACAATCAAATCTGTTGCTCTCCTTTAAGCCATATCCTGGCTGTCCTTTGCAGTCAGTGGTTCTGACACATGGGCACTTTGCCCTGGGGCCCGATCTTATCCATCCTTTCATGCCTGACTTAGGCATCCACATCAGAGGGCCAAGAAGTGAAAAGGATCATTCCAGAAAGTGATGACAGCCCCAATTCCAAAAGGAAGCATTTGCCTTCCTTTTGGAAGATTCTGTTCCAAAGTCAAGTCACTGGCTGGCCAAGTACCCATAATCTGGTATTGGCCAGGGAAGACATATTGTCCTGGTTGGGAATAAGAGAAGTCCTGAACTTTTACCAGCCTCAGTATCCTCTAATGAATGATCGAGACAGCCAAAGAGGAGGGCCCCTGAACATGCCATAAAAGGAGTGAAAGGATAAAGGGTACCAAGTCTCTCATAGAGAGGGCATTCCCCAAGGACTGGTCCCATGCCAGGATGAAGCCATCACCACCATCTTACACAGTCAACTTCACAGGGTCCTCACCCCAATCCCATCACACACTTTTTGCAGGGCTAATTCCTATTCATTCTGTAGAAATATACAATTTAGTTTTGGCCTCAAGGGGTTTATAAAAAGAAAGGTGCCAGATGTCACAAGAAAAAAGTGACAAATTACTATGGAAATGAAAGCTACAAAGAGGGAGAAATTACTACCTATATTAGGCATGAAGGCAGCCTTATAGAAAGGGGTCACTGGAGGTGGGGATGGTACAGGTGGCTCCAAAAAATGGGTAGTACCAGGTACAAATAAATTGTGGGTAATGTGACCAAAGGACCAAAGGCCATAAAAGCACTAGAAGGTTGCGTAGGCAGGGGACAACTGAGGCTTCTGAGCAAAAATCATAATAAGATTGGAATTGCACATGATTCCAGTCTTGTATAAATGCAAATGTTCTATCTCTATTATTAACACATAAGCTGCTTAGGGGCAGAGCATATGATTGTGCTAGGGAATTGAATTGTAGGAAATTAATAAATGTTTGTTATGGTTTGATTTATCCACTATTGGGAATTGCCAGATTGTTCTATTGAATATTACTGTCAGTCAATCCAGCATAGTAAATAAAAGCTTGGGCTCCAGGTTCTAATCCTAGCTTCACCATTTACTATCTCTGTGATTTTGAATAAGTTACTTGACTCTACTTGACCTCAGTTCCTTTATCTTTGAATTGTAAAAATAATTATAGCTATCTCACTGGACTGTCAAATACTATAGCAGGCAGTCCATGGAAAGTGCTTTGAAGAGTAGCTGGCATTCAGAATGTGCTCAACAAAGCTCCCAATACATCACCTCCATCCCCACCAAAGTCCTCCACCATGCATGAGCATTATTCAGACATCCATATGTGGATATGCTTCAATACACACACACACACACACACACACACATTTACATGCTTAAGGCAATCAGCAAACAGCAACTTCTTTGAAGAAAATGTATAATTTGTTCAAAACTCACAGTACATCTAAAACTTTGTGTCAGGGGCTGGGGTTGTGGCTCAGTGGTAGAGTGTTTACCTAGCACATGTGAGGCACTGCATTCGATCCTCAGCACCACACAAAAATAAATAAAGGTACTATGTCCACCTACAACTAAAAAAAATTAAAACCAACTTTGTGTCATAAGAGTAAAGACAGGAGGCTCACGTGGCCCCACATCTATTTGCAACTATGCTTATGCTAACTCTAATGCCACAGAAAGAAGATTTTGGACCTGGTTTTTAAACATAGTGGAATGTCAACAGTATTAAACTTCTATCCAATATTCCTAATGACTGAATTAATCTAAGGCAACAACCATTAACTGCCACCCTCTTGCTTTACAAACTCCTAGAATAACAAGACCCCAGCAAATCCCACAACATTCCATTTGTCTTTAAGTAAGGAAGACTCTGTTCCTTAATCACACAAGTGGTCAATATGTCTTCAATTCACTTCAGTGTCTGCCATCAAGGTCATCTGGAACAGGCTCAGAGCCAGGTACTGTCCTTATGCAGCCTAAAAACCACTGGAAGAAAAAGACTTAATCTTTCCTTGGCAGTAAATACAATAACATGAGTTGGCAAAACCCCTAGAAGCTGAGAAGTCTTTGGATGTCTTGTTACCATTTAGACCCTGCAAAAATGAGCTTGAAATATTATAATAGAAAGGCTCAGAATCCTGATAGGCTTTCAGTAATTGCAAAAATCTCCCTCACCACAATCTACAGTGTATGGAAGCATGTATGTACATGGCATGTGTGCATATACACACATATGTGTAATTATTCACCTTACTAGAAAGATACATTTTGCATCAATAATTAAAAATGATGGTAAGAACCCCTTACTTATTAAGTCTTTGGAAAGGTGAATCCTTCATTAGAAAAGGCAATAAACTACAATGATGCTCTCATCAATACAAATTAACTAGAGGGGCAAGAAAGGCAGAAGGCTAGCATGGATAGAAAAGAAAAAATGGTGCTTATAAACTGCATATGGAGCTAATAAGTGGTATATAGTTTATGAAATGCAACAATAGTTGGTGAACTGCCAACAAAACTCCAAGAACCCTTTTCCCCTTCTTAAAATCATATTTTCCTAAAGGGCATTTGTGGTGATTGTGGTGATTAAGGGTGGGCAGAGGGGTGGTGATCAGGTCTCCCAACATTATAACCACAATCCTTTTTGCTTTCTTTTCTTTTTTTCAAGTTCAGAACATGTCCTTTTCTACCAGAATTTCTTCAGCAATACCCAAAGTCTAGGACTAACTTATAGAAAGAAGTAAATTCCCAGACACTAAAGGAAGAAATTAATTAACCGAAGTCTGGTTACAGTGTGCTCAGAGAATAGAGATGAGTAAACGGCCTTACAGAGTGGCATCTGCCCCTCAATAATTGAATGCTGGGTATGCTTTAGTACCTGCAGAAATTCCCCCCAGCAAAAATCCACCATGTGGAGTTAAAGACAACATTTGCTTTCTTTGAAATTAGGGCAACTTCAGCCAGTGGGCAAATAAGTGTCCTGTGGTCCAGGTCTGCCGGGGGCCATCCAGCATTATCAAAGGCATCTTCAAAAGGGGCCCCTTCACTTAGAAAACAGCCCTTGGCCACAGTTGGGTTAAGAAGCTCTGAAGATTCAGTGTGGGCAGAGAGAAAGTGAGGGCGAGAGAGAACCCAGGAGGAATCAGAACCAGAAGAGCTGAGAGTCAAGAGGGAGTGGTGAAGAGGAAAGGAGAAAAATAGGCCAGGAGAGAACAGGACACAGGCTTTGGGAAAAGAGCTCCAGGAGGCAGGGGCAGGGAAATGTCGGGTTTGGGAAGGAAAGGATGGAGAGCATATAAGATAACAAAGTTTAAAACTTCCTGTAATGTTAATGCACATAAAAAAAAAAAAAAACCTCCCACAGAAATGCTGTTGGACTCAAGGCTAAGAGGAAGGGAAGCCTCAAGTGTTCACTTTGAAAAGAGCCTTTTTAAGAACTATGGATGGCGTGTGCAGATAAAATGGCGGAGTGGGAGGAAAAGGAGATCTTTGATAGAGAGGAGGCCCAGGAGAGAGAGAGAACCACCTAAAGAGCGTCCCAAATGGGGCTGACAGAGGAAAGCCAAGTACCCATGTCCTTCTGTCCTAAATGGAGCCAGTTTAGGTAAGAAAAGGTGTAGTGATAAAGCCCAGAGGAAATAGAAGGACTTCAAGGACCACAAGTTGACAGGGAAGTGTTCCAGGACCCAGGCTTTCTTTAGGAAATCCCCTCCAAAGCCTGGAACACTTCATGCCCATGCAGGTCTCTACCCAGCTCAGTGCAAAGGCTGCTTCCTCCAAGTCCTCCACCATCCCACCACTTTACCATGAAGATGCTCTTACGTTGGGGGATCTATGTGTTTGGGTATTTACTATTTTTTCTCTGACTGAATGTGAGCACCATGAAAAGAGGGAATTTGTCTGTCAATCCCCTGTATTTGATATAAGGTAAACACATGCTTTGCAGAACATGTGAACAATTCCAACCCTTGATCACATGAATAGTGCTGTCGGCACCATCTTTTCGGGGACATGAGAAGCAGTGTCCTGTGTTTGACACCTGGTTGAAGGGGCACATGAGGGCAATCAATCCTAACAGCTTCCCATGAGGAAGCATCAGGAGCCACAACTTACATTTAAGGAGTCTAAGGGTCAGAGGTCAAATGCCTTGGACACTTTGCTTAACTGAGGAAGAAGGACTAAGAGTAGAAGAAAGGGATCAGGGGGAAGGAGGTAGTACTGGAGATTGAAATAGAGCAAGTTATGTTATCTGCATTTATAAATATGTCAGAATGAACCCCACAGAATGTAAAACTGGTGTCCACAGTTTTACACAAAATAATACACAAATAGTAATAACAAAATAATAAATAACAAAAAATAATACACAATTTTTTTTAAAAAAAAAATTTTTTTAAATATTATTTTGAAAAAAGACCAAGTTCCTTTATCTACAGAGTCCTGGGTAAGGAGGGGGATGGCAGAGTCTAGTGTCAGCCTAACCAGCTTATTTTCCTCTGAGGAATCAGAGCTGGGACCACCCCCACACCAGTCTTGTACTCTCAGGGTGGGAAAGGAACAGAAATAAGAAGTTTGCTTCTTTCAGATGTAGTCAACCACTGCCCCATCTCTGGCCTGGCCTCCCAGCTGTACTCTGTCCCAGGAAAGAGCATATCCAGGAATCCAGGAGCACAAGGATCTTTCCTATTTTGTTAACCATCACGATCCCTGGGCCCAGCATGGGGTGGGAGCTCAGTAGGACCTTAGTTAAGGGCTAAATGTCCCTCTCTATCCGCAAGGACTGCCGCAGAGTGGGGTCAGAAAAGCAGGTCCTCAAAAATTAATGATGTGTGGGGCAATGAATAGTGACTTCTGTTTCCCAGCTGATTAACAAATGACTATTTATGGGGCATTTCAGGCTACTTAAACTCTGGGATTATTTTTCCTCCAATTAAAAATAGATTTTTGTTACAAAAATGGGACTATGCAAAAAGGCAGAATTCATCCTCAGCCCATTAAGAGCCACTTCTATGTTGAGAAGGAAGGAAGGAAGGAAGGAAGGAAGGAAGGAAGGAAGGAAGGAAGGAAGGCAGAAAAGAAGGGGTAAAGAGAGAGGTTTCTAACCATATTGAATGAAAAAAAAATATATCTGTCCCCTTTTCCCCATTTGATCTAAAAATAAAGGCCCTGGCTCTGAATGCCTCCTGAGAGCATCTGATTTCATCTCTGATTTCATTGCAGAAAAGGCACCGACATTTGCTCTCCCTTAATATGGTATAATGCCACCAATTAGTTAACTTACACATTTAAGTTGTCACACAGGGTGAATTACAGGCTCACAGGGATGGCAGACCTGCAGGATTCATCCAGTTTCTTCTTCACTTAACAGTGTCCTGGAGTCCTGGTTCCGTCTCCCTCTCATGACACCTGCTCCTCTAACCAATTGTAGCTAAAAATTCTTCCTGTAGCAGCCTAAACTTTGCATAGTATCATGATGGATGGTTCACCTTGCTTTACCCCCAGCAGAGATTGCATTAAGCTCATTCCCAGGGGTATAACCTGGGACAGAAGATACTTTAAACTTCTATCTACTAACTTCCTAGCTTTAAGATCCGGGGCAGGTCCCTGACTTTGCTTTAAAAAGGAGGAGGAAAATCAATAGAACTGGCTATACTTACTTCACAAGGTTTCTGTGAGGATTAAACAGGCAAGACCACCTTTCCCACTGGGCCATATGCTCCCTAAGAAAGAAGCCCTGCTTCCCTCTTACCCTGCCACTTGCTAATATCTGCTATTCCTCACTAGATGCCAAGCAATGGAATGCCACAGGAACCAATTCCCCTCATCCTCAGGGAAAAAAAAAAAACACCATGAAGTTATTATTAGTATCTTAATTTTACAGTGAAGAAACTGAGGCTCAGAAAGTTAAGGCACTTGCCCAAGGTCTCACAGCTCCTGAGTGACTGAGCGGGCACACTTCTGGAAATGACAGAGGCAGAAGCTCAGCTATCTAGCCTCCAGCTGCCTCTTAGTCACCTCTGAGTCTTCCCAGCCTGGCTGGCGAGATCCAGCAGGCACATGGCACATGTGAGCACTTACCAAGTTAGTGTAACATATTTATAAAGTAAAAAGAAAGATTCAAGTATAAAATGCAATACTAATTAATATTACTTTTTATGATAGGAATGTTGGTAAGTCTGCCCTCTATCAGCTTAAATAAAGGGGTAATGACAGGGTAGGGTGGAAAAGGGAGAAGAAATATTTGTCTGCAAGAAAAAGGCACCCAGATTACTTTATCCGATTCTTCAATGGCTCTGATCTATACATTATTATCCTCATCTGATAGGAGAAACACCAAGCTGAAAGAAATCTCCAGCTTCTTAAACCTAAAACTAGTGAGTTTTATTTTCCAAAGTCACTGTTAGAAAAATTCTAAGTGCTTACAATAACTCTTCCAAGGGGATTCACTGGCACAATTTCCTTTGCCACCCCATAAATACCTCTAGCTATGGCTAAGACACGCCCCTTCACCCTGGTTTGTTTGAAAGGAAACCAGGTAAGCCATTAGTTCCAGAATATTCAGGTCAGAACTGTGAGGAGGCCTCATTTCCCCTCCTTAGCTTTCCTCCTGCCCACACTCTGACGAATACAGTCTCAAAATAGAAACCCCCAGGGTTCGGGCACCAGCATGATGGGAAACACAAAAGGCCTCGAGTGAGCTGTCCTCAGGATGGAAAAATTGAACTAATGTGTGATCCAGTGGATGGCCTAGCAGGTTTGGCCTGAAATGGAATTCAATCCCACTTTCTCATCGTGAGCTGCCTGTGAGGCCTCAGGCTGGGCACTGGGGAGAGATGGGGCATAAAGGTGACCTCAAGATCATGAGTTTGAGGATCTTCCAACTTATCATGCCAACCTCATAAACACCTCTAACAAGTACAAAATCAGAGAGGGAAACAAAGATGCCAACCAGCAGAAATGGAAAGGCCTCGTGGAGTACTAGGATTATGTTGGGTGCACATCACCAAAGGATACAGGGGATTTCCAGGAGATGGAAGTGAGGCATTCTGGGTAGAAGCAGTGGCGTGAGCAAACACAGGGAGGAGAGTAAGCTGAGGCCTTGTGTAGCACATTACTATCTGTATGTGTGTGTGGATACATAGGATGGTCTAATCTGGAACTAGAACGTGAAGAATTATAAGCACTGTGCTAGTAACTTGATTCATTATCAGTGAGAGCCACTGTGAGTTTCTGAGGAGAGGAGTGCCACAAAAGGTCTGCTGTAGGGTCCTTTATTCTATGAGCAGTGGGAACTCCAGTAGACTACAAGCATCAGTCCATAGGGGCTCTCTCCGATTCCTGACTTGGAAATTGGCTAGAAACTGGCTGTTCTGGATTCAGGGAGTGATAGAAAGTCACAGGGAAAGACTGGGGAGAGGACCCCCATGCCAATTTCTGGATCCTAGAAACTTCCAGCTTGCCATCATCTCTAACTCCCTTTTGCTGCATTTGAATAAAACATTAAACAGAGTTGAAAACATGGTCCCCATGGGGGCTGAAAACTTTGGAGCATTAGCTGACAAACAGGCTTGCTGCTGTGTAAACTCCCAGGGCAAATGCAAAGTGTGAGCTAATCTTGCCACCATCACAAGTTCTCTGAGCTGAGGATAATGTATGATAATCTAAATCGGGCTGGGCAGATGCCTGCCTGGGAAATCTGATTAGGATTTGCTTGATGATTCCCTTTCATCCCCCAGGAGACCATAGGACATGGCAGACAGGACCTGGCTATGAAGTTAACATGCCCCCACTGGTCCAGCCCCTAAGACACTCATCTGCTAAACTTCCATTGGTGGCTAAAAGGAACATGAGGACATAATCTGCAAATAATTTTGCAGCAGTGGGCTCATGGAAACAGTCCTTAGCTGGATCAAGGCATAACTAAAGCGATCAGAGCTTCTCTGTGTATGTGGAACACATATATAAGGCAAAAGGCTCAATGGTGCCAACTCTTTGCTTAATATCCTTCAGTAGATACCATCAATTCTGGAAAAAGGTGTAAAATACATACCTTTCTAGCCTTCACCACCTGTGGCTCCCTGCCCCCTAATACTTCCTGTTGCTGTTTTAGATTTTGTTTTATTTTATTTTATTTGATACTGGGGATGGAACCCAGGGATGCTCTATCACTGAAATATACCCCTAGCACTTTTAATTTGGGGGACAGGGTATCACTGAGTTGCAGAGGCTGGTTTTGAACTTGTGACCCTCCTGCCTTAGCTTCCCAGATATCTAGGATTCTGTAATCCACCTTCTGTGCATCAAAACACCCAGTGCCACATAACACTTCATGCCTCATTAACAAATACAACACCCTCATACACCACAGGCACCTTCAGGCCTTTGAAGTTGTACTTCCCTACATCTGAAAAGCCTCTCTTGTGGCTAAATCTTACTTGTTCTTCAAAACAGAATTCAGATGTCTTCTTTTTGGGGAATCTTCTTTGGGACAGTATCCCAGCTATCATTCCATCAATGTCGGTCCCTCTTTACTTTCTGTATATGCTCAATACTATTACAATCCCTACTTTGTTATGAGGGAGATCAGACAATTTTACTTGCTGAAGGCCACACAGAAATAGCCTGGATTCACCCCACATTCCAGTCTAGATTTTAGAGCCCTTGTCTGAACAACATCCTTCCCACACTTAGCCTCTGGGTCAACACCTGTGGTTTGGGGTTTGTCTTTTCCATTAGCCTGTGAACTCCTGGAGGGCAGAGATGATCAGACCTATCTCTCTGACCAGTATGTGCTGCTGGGCTGCTGCAGGTGCTCAGTCAAGAGGCCCTGAACT
Organism: Marmota marmota marmota; assembly: GCF_001458135.2. NCBI lineage: Eukaryota > Metazoa > Chordata > Mammalia > Rodentia > Sciuridae > Marmota > Marmota marmota. The sequence goes on from NW_026000221.1 coordinate 4,198,964, forward strand.
GAAGGCCTCCACCTGGTCAGTGCAGGTAACCATGGCACCATCAGGCTGAACTCTTAAACTCGACATCCTCCCCTCTAAACTCATCCACAACTCTCTCCAACTACCTTCCAGGCCATGCCATTGATGTCCATGGAGACTATGTGAAGGAATGTTAAAGAGTAATTGCACAGAAGACAGAAGGAGACCCTCATCGTTATACAGATTACATGTATGATGATGTGAGGGGGAAAATAAATAAGCGTGTCACATTAGATTGGGTAGAGAGAACTGATGGGAGGTGAGGGGAGGAGAAGGAGGGATAGGAAGGACAGCAGAATAAATTAGACACTAGTATTGCTGTATGTATATACATAACTGTATGACCAATGTGATTCTACAACCTGTACACTCAGAAAAATGAGAAATTATACCCCATTTGATTCAAATGTATGATATGTCAAGATCATTGTACTGTCATGTGTAACTAATTAAAACAAATTTAAAAAGGGGGAAAAATTTAAAAAATAAAAATAAAATATATATCATAAAAAAGAAAGAAATTGACACTCGACCTTCTGTCAGCCTCTTCTCCCTTTTTGTAGTCAAATTTGAAGGGTATCCAAATGAGTTGACTAACCTTTCTCCACCAAATCATTTCTTGGGTGCTTTCCAGCTTATACCCTGAATACTTAAATCCTTAAAATGACTCTTTTTGCTCTATCAGCAGTCATTCCCGCCATCTCCAAAATCAAAGTTTAGTAAAGTCCTCCAAAAAACAAGCCAGAGTCTATAGTTTACATAATCCCAATATTTTACCAAGTTGCAAACCATTTATTTAGCCCACAAAACTTGCCTCCTGACTATTCTATCATTGTTCTTTCCTAGATCTAGCAATACAATAAATAGTATATATTCTTGTTCTCAAATTTTATTCACTCCCCTGGCTTCCTGTCTATATGATCTCTCTCTCTTGCACACACTCCCATCAGGTTGCTGTCTGCCATGATATGACAGAAAAGAAGGCCCTCACAAGAGCTGAACCAATAGAGCTGCCCAATCTTGGACTTTCAATCTACAAAACTATAAACTAAATAAAACTGTAAGCCAAATAAAACTATTTTCTTTGTAAACTTAAAAAAAAAAAGAGCTAGTGGAAATCCACCCCATAATTTTTTTTAAAAAAAATAGTTCCTTGTATGTATACTGGTACAAGACACCTTCATTGTGTTTTTTATATTTATGGCTACAATTCAAGCATAAGGACCCATATAGGTACCTACGGTCTCCACCAGGAAAGAATCAGGAACTCCATGTGCAAACACATTTTCCTATGTATCATTTCAAACATCCATTAATCCCATGGACTTTTATGGCATACTCAGTGTATAACAGAGACTATGATTAAAAAGTAACCATCTTCATTAAGCAATTGGCAAGAGGGAGCAGGTGCTAAGGTCTGTCTATACATGGAGTGACAGACCTGCATGGAGTCAGAGGAGCAAAGGCCAGTTTTACTAAGAGGAGTGTCAGGGAAAAGTCCACAAAGGGGGAATAGAAGATATTCTGTCCTGCAAACCATCCTCAGTGTCAACATCTGGACCTGCCTTCAAAATACAGATCCCTAGATTTCACCTCCAATTAAGACTTTTGGTGGTGGCACCTAAGATCCTGCACTTTTAAGTTGCATGGGTGACTGTTTGCAGTCTGTTTGGTACTGGTGTGGGGCTGGGGTGTGGGAGCCATTGGTTTAGGCCATCAGAGACCTGCTGGAGGGAGCTCAGGGAAGACTGAGAAAGTCTCAGACCTTTAAGACAAAGTCAGTTGAGTCCTCTGGCTGGCTGCATAACTGGGTAAGTTCCTTAGCCTCTCAGGAACTCCTTGGGAGCAGACAGGAGCGCACCTAGATAATAAGCCATGTTGCCTGGACTAAAGTCCCAACTCTACTTTCCCAGCTGGATAACTTGGACACATCACTTAGCCCCATCTGTGCTTACAGTTTCCTCATTTATAGATTGGAATCATAAGCATCATCCACCCCATAGCAGATGACCCATCTAACATGCTCCACATAGGGAACACCTGACATCACCAAATGCTTATCTGCAACTATCATCAGCAGAAGCTTTAGCCTGCACTAGAGGCTGGCCTCAATGACTGACAGCAGGAGAGTTCCCCAGGACAAGAGCAAATTTTACCAATGTTAGAACATAGTCTTACTTTCTTTAATTATTATATAAAGTAGGCAATCTCCAAAGAGTTCTGGGCTTTGGCCTTCTCCCACAGGAATACAGCTATGTTGAGGAGCCTGGCCAAATGAGCTTATAAGTAGACATGATTTGCTAACTACAGTCCAAGGAAACCAAAGAGACAGGCACAAGCCTAGTGCAGGGGTGTTTTAGCTGCTCTTTTTGACTGATCCAAGTGTCACCTCAGGAAGCCCTTTTCTGCCCTGGCTTTTATACAAGATACTAACAACTCAGACATGGTACCCCTTCTCTTGTGCCATCAGCTCTTGGTACCTGCTAACCAGCTTGGCCCACACTTCTGTTTGGGAGAAGCTGGCAAGTTCCAGTTCCACAGAAGCTGTGCATGGGTTCAGGCAAAGCCAGCATCCCATCCATAAACTGTTGAAATCAAACAAGAGGCCCTTGCCCTTCAGAGCCCAGTACTGGTAATATTAGGGGAACCACGTCAAAGTGCAGCCCTGGGGATGAGGATGGAAGGCCAAGAATGAGAATGAGAATCCAAAGGTAAATGCCTACAATTCACCACCCTTCCTTCTCCCTCCTCACCTCTACACCCAATGCCTCTTTTACAATCCTTCCTCCTGGGAGGACTTGGGAATGATGCTCCCTCTGAGTCCTGTCCCTCCAGATATCCTCTGCCTGGCTCCTTCTTACCCACAGGCTTCACCTTGTCTAACATGCCCCCATCTCTGAAGCACCACTCCTCATCTGTGCCCCTTTCCTTCTCTGTCACGAGAGCCTGCTTACTCCCTTCCCAGAGCTGAACTATGTTTGTCATCAGCTTGTATCTCAGCACCTAGCACAGCAGATGGTGTAGAGTGAATGAAGGAAGGACACATAAAGGAGGGGGCAAGGCTGAGGTCCTGCAGGAGGAGGGAATGTGAGAGGAGAGAGAAAGGACAGAGAGGGCAAAACAGAGGACAAACAGCTTTTCTTGTGTCCTGGGTGGCCAGGGATATTTTTATTTCTTGTTCTTTGGGGCTTGGAGGACAATGAAGGCACGGCTCCATACATTTCAAATTTATCTGTTCCAGGGCTGAGGCCACCTGCTCGGAAGCCCTTGGCACCAAATGACAGCCATGGCAGCTCCCACGGCCTGCCTGGCTGCCCTCGGGAGGAGCCTGTGGGTGGTGAGCCGAGGCAAGACCCTGGAATTCCTCATGCACACGGCTCTGGCTCTGGCACTAAGGCATCTTAGCAATTATTTTAATTTGTTGAGTTTCTCTTTTTAACTCGGGAAACAGAGCAGACAAATTAGCTACAGTTGTATGGCTTTAATACCTGACAGCTTTGTAGCAATCGCTTTTCGATCCAGAGCCCTCTGAGGCTCCTAAGTCTTAATAAAACAGAGAAATAAAGAAAATCTTCTAAAGGAATGAGCTGAACAGGGTAGGGATTGGTGTGTGATTAGGTGACAGACTACCATGGTGCTGGGGTACCCAGAGGAGACCATCCTGCTGAAGGGCAGAAAATAGATGTGAGCCGGGCCAGCCTCTGGGGAGGCCCCTGCAGGACGGCAGAGCGGCACTGTGCAGGGAAGATGCACACTGTGCCTCTGTTAGATAAGGCCTTTCAAAGTACATCCCAGTAATTGAAAAACAGAATGAATGTGGTATTGCTACAAGACAGGTGGGAACAAAATACAGTGCTTGTCCTGATAAGTCATGAGAAGCGAAGTCTCCTAAAGGGACCAAAGACAGGATGGCAGCACATGGAAGCAAATTCCCTCTGAGAACAAATTTATCTGCACCACAGAAAGAGGTGATTATTGAGAATCCATAATGTCCCTGTCCTCATAGGTACAAAGCTTCCTTCAGTCCAGATGTGCATACGGGGCTGCTGATCAGGCTTGAATCACCCCATCTTAAAGCAAGAAAACTCTCAGGCCCACAACCCCTTTGGACTATTTTCCTCTCTCACTTTTCTTTTACAATCAGCCTTTTTGAAGAAGTTTGTGAAGAAATAATACTGACAAACATATAGAGACCTGATAACCTGGACAAAGCACTTTCATCAGTGACCCTTCCTCCAGCCCTCAGGGTAGGGGTACTTGAGTGGCTAGATGGCGACATGGAGGACAGAACTGCTTTTGCTCCAACTGATCTGGATTGCACTGTTGTCACCAGAGTCACCTTGGAAAGACTCAATTCTACTCCATGAAAACATCTGCAAAGCTCTCCATCAAACTGGACAAGTTAATATTGGCAACATTCCTCCAGCCCCACAAGACAATGGCAAAATGATGGAAGTCATGGGGCATGGAGGGCTGCAACAGTTATTATGACTTTAGGAAACCTCACTTGCTGACCAGGCAGGTTGATCACATTGGACTGCTTCCATCATGAAGGGGTAATACTGTCTCCAGAACAGACACACTTCTGGAGAGGCACTTACCTTCCCTGCAAAAATGCTTCTGCCAAAACTACTACTGGCGGGCTTACAGAAAGCCTCAGCCACTTTCGTGGTATTCTGCACAGCACTGCTTCTAACCACAGAACACACTTCATGGCTGGAGTGCACCCAAGCTCATGGAATTGTCTAGTCTCACCACACTGCCTACTATCCTGAAGCAACTGGCTCAAGATGGAGCTGAAAGGCCTTCTGAAGAGAAGGTTGCAATACAACTACATAATAATATGATACAGGGATGAGGAAAGATTCTCCTAAAGGCTTGATAATGTTGGAATTGATGTCCAATATATGGTAGTTTTTCCCATAGCCAGGACTCATGAGTCCAGAAATCATAGGATAGAAATGAGAGTGACAACCACTTCCCTCCTCAGTGATCCTAGAGCCCTATTTCTCTACAGTCTTCTTATTGCTCCTCCATATAATTAAGGACAGGGCTGAGCAGAGCTGCTGTCTGATCCAGCCACTGGCAATGGATACAGCTCCATATATATTTCCTGAACAACCCAAAGAGAGTTCATTGTTGGGGTCCACCTCTTGCAGAGTCTTAAGAAACAAACATGCTCAAGATAAGGAGAAGACAACCTTGAAGGAGTTTCCTGTCTGAGTCGTTCCTTTGCATCTGAGGATGCAACCTGGTTGCAGGTTGGCTTCTCTGTCTTGTTTTCCTACTTTGAGACAGCAGAGGGCCAAGATCTAGAGGATACAGAAGGCCCACTCCAGTTCTCCCACGCTATGTGATCTTGAACAAATTACTTAACCCAAGTGTTTCCTCTTTAGTAGAACAGAAACATACATCCCCACAAATGAGTTTTATGAAGAATAAGTAAATAATCATGTGGCTTGCAGAGCCCAGAGCAAGTCCTCAGTTAATATGTAACTTCCCTGCATCAACCCACCCTACCCCCACTTTTTTGCAATCCTCTTTAAATAAACCACACCATCTCACACTCACTGGTGTTCAGGGAAGACTTGATCTATGACAAAAACCTGTTACAGAGGACCCCAAGACATGGCATGTATCTTGAGGCTAAGCTGAGAAGTCTGATATACTTGGATTTTGAACATACAAATTTTTGTTTGAAAAAATGCTCACTTCTAGTGGTGATTTGAAACATTTGCATCCATCACAAATTTCTTTTTCAAAGACAGTAAAATATGGCCTAAAATATCAATAGGTCAATCACACGCTTTCATCATCCAGACAGCACCAATAGCTTATCAAGTGGAATGAACTTGAAGCTACTTTCCATGATAGAAAACGGGTTTCCATGATAGAAAAATGACCTCACTGCTGTGGACAAGGTCATTGGAGACATTGACATTGATAAGTGGGAGGCAATTTGGAGAAAAAGGTGCCTAAAGCCCATAAGTCTTAAAACTGAGGTGTCTGGTTCCACAAAATTCCCAATGTCTGCATGCCAGGTCTGCATTCCAACAAACTCACCACCTGTCCTTAGAGATATATGAAAATGATGCCCAAAAAGCAGAATACAACAGACACTAGTATGGCAATATGTAAATCAATGGATGTGTAACTGATGTGATTCTGCAATCTGTATACGGGGTAAAAATGGGAGTTCATAACCCACTTGAATCAAAGTGTGAAATATGATATATCAAGAACTATGTAATGTTTTGAACAACCAACAATAAAAATTTTAAAAAAACAATGTACTGGAGCATATAAAGAATTCTTATAGCTCAATAATAAATCAAACTATCAATTGTTGAATAAAATACATTCCATCTTCTTTGACAGAAATAAATTAATAAGGACAAAAGAGAAAATATGTATAAAGTGGTTTTATGTAAGTTGGTAAAATATTAGACAACAATGTTTAACAACTACTTACTCATGCATAATAAAGACATAATTCAGAAAATGTATTTTTCATAAAATTTATTGTTCCTGCTATTATTTTAGCAAAACAATTTAATCCTATTGTTAAATTAAGATATTTACATAATTTGTCTTCTATTAAAAGTAAAGATTCTGAAAAATTAATCATTAAAATGTAATTATATTTGAATTATATAAAATGTAATAAATTTGAGGGAAGGAGAACAGGGAGGTTAAGGTTTCCATTCTATTTTAAGGAAAAATAAATTAAAATAAATGTCAAAATAAAAAAAAATTAAAAAAGCAAGTCAAAGAAACTCCTTCCTGGGTCTTTATGCTGTGTATAGAGATTGAGGGGAGTAAGTCGCATAGGAGAGCTAGGCATAGGTAGAAACCTGGAAATGGAGCATTGACTGGTGGTCCTCTAGACACAAAGTCAGGGCAGCAGGGTCCAGTATTATCTATCAGAGCCTCCACTGCCAGGTGGGAACAGGGGAGCTATGAAGCTAGCATAAGTTAAAAGGGTCCCTCCCACTCCCAGGGCTTCCCTCATTCCCAAGATTGGCCTGTGTTTTCATCCTGTGTGGTCACTGGCATGGACACTGCCACACAAGGCAATCCTTCTGTGCAGGCCACTAAAGGGTTAAAAGCAAAGAAGAAACCTGCATTGATTTACACTTTGAAAAGATGGTTCAAAATCCATCTTCAAAGGATAGACAAATGAATTGTGTACACATTAGCCCAGCAGCTAATGTGGATGAGCTAGCAATACACGGATCAACATGAAAAAATCCCCCAAAATATTTCAAGAAACAAAACATAATGTGATAGCATTTATATGAGGTTTAATACATGTAAAATAAGAGTCTGTATATATGCTTACAGATACATATGTACATAATAAAAACATAAGTGTGGGCATGGCCAGATTCAGGACTGTAGTTTCCACTGAGGAAAAAGAAGAAAATGAGATCTGGGAAGGGAAGAAGGGCACATTGGGTCATCATTTATAAGTCCATGATGTTCTGTTTCTTTAAATAAAAGCCCTAAAGCTAATATGACTGTGTTAAAACTGACAGGTGGACACAGAGATGATTTGAAAAAGCTGAGTTATAAAGCACAAAGTATCACTCTGAATGGTTATATGGCAAACGGACTGGAAGGGTGGGGACAAGACTGGAATCAAGTGGACTGATAAGACAGTTTCTGAAATAGTCCAGACAATGAAGAAGAGAAGTGGACAGAATCTGTACAGGTCTTAGAAAGGACCCGAGGCCTTGGATGTTGATGGGATATCAGGAGGAGGTGGAAGCGGATGGAAGGGGAGGAAGCATTTTGACATTCCATTTTCTGGTTACTGTACCTGAGTGGTGGAGGCCCTTGAATAGGCAGAAGGCAGTGGCCACTCCAGGGATAGTTCCAAAACCAACCATTCCCAGAACTGTTTTCTAGCAAATGAAATGAGACACAAACACCTCCCAGACCCATAATGGGCTGTCACCAACAAATGTTGAGAGAATTCTTTTAGAAGGATGTTGGGTGCCTGCTTTAGATGAAATAACCCAATTAAAGAAGGAAAATGGAAAGGATAGAATTGAAGCTCCCAACTAGTAAGGCAGCCAGAGCTTAATTCTGCCCTCAAACCTTTGAGTTCAACCAGCAGAGAAAAATGGGAGGTCTGGATGGTGTCCATGAATACTTGATAGCTCAATATAGCTTTCGGGGTGCAGATGACTATGAAATATGAACAGCGCCTGGCTGCCCCTGAGAAGTTACATTAGTGGTAATAACACAGAGGGCTACAGGTACAGGGCCCTGTTAATTTATTTCCCCTTTAAGGATATGTTAGGAAAGGCAGATTTAATAGTGTGGAAATTAGAATGGGTGAGAGTTGACACGGCAATCATACAGATAACCTATCAGGCAATTCCAGCCCCGTCACCAGTGGCCCTAAGTCTGCTCTCCTCCCCTGTAGGCAGGACTGAGCCCTCCTGAACAGCTCTCTCCCTTCCCTGCAAAATGCTTACCCCACTCTCTTAGGTAGAGCAGGAAAGCATCTCATTGCTCATCTAATTTGCAGGTGCTCAGGGGCTCGGTTTCAGTGTACCCAGTATGCCAATGGGCCTGTTTCAGACGAGCAGTCCCATAAGGTGTGAATCTGGGCCACTCCATACAGTATCACCATAGATGGAAAAAAGACACCAGAGCAGCAGCTTTCCTTCCTTCACGCTTTGCAGATTCAACAGGCCTTTTCTCCTCACTGAAAGGAAAGTAGCAGCTTCAAGGCTGTTAATGAGGTATTTAGTATGGACCAACTTGCCAGGGTGTTAGCTAGAAGGAGGTAAAAGAGTGATCCTGGCCAAGGCCACATCTTGTGTAAGACCCAGGACAATGTGAATCTGCTGCCTACGAGGGGACTTGCAGCAACTCTGCAGGGAGGGGCAGGTGAGAAGTGCAGAGAGCTGACCGTGGAAGGGTCCGTGAGAGCACTGGGCTTTACTTTCCCTGGACCCAGTTCTGGGCCACCCTATTCTGGGCAGTTAGAGAGAGGAGCCAAATTTTCCTCACTTTCTCCCAAGACAAGACCTTGGCTCCTTACACCAGGCCCTTTGTGATTCCCCTCCAGGAGAGCAGCTCTTACCCAGGGATCATCCCTCCTCTACAGTCCTTCCCAGGCCCAGGAAAGAACCAGGACTTGACCAGAGATCCCATCTGCTCTTTCCATAAATATCATCTCCTCATCTCTCTGGGCAGCAGTTATTCTTTCCGTTTCTGATCAGAACCATCAGATAGAGAATGTTACCACCATGCACAGCACTATAAGAAAATCTGGTCCTGTCTGAGAAGGTGACAGGTTAAACACCATGGGAGCAGCCATAGGCTCTCCCAATTTCATTCAGACTCTTATATCTAACATGAAAACAAGGAAGACAGAACAGCCAGGTACCACTCTGTGATTGAATCCACCATGGAGCAAAGTGGTCATCCATCATTTCTTCTGTTTTCTTCCACTCTAACCATGTAAAATGACCCTCCTAAACCAAAGTAAATAAACTGCTTTAGCCTGTCCTTTAAATGCCCCTTCACTAAAAGCACAGCTACCACATGTGCCCCCGCCTGAGGTTTCCAATATCCCCTTCTGAGGTTATAGATTTTTTTTTCCAACTTCAAGGATATTCTGCCTTCAGAGGTTTGGGTTCCAAGGGAGACTCTGTCTCAGATACTCCCTTGCCAACTCTCCCTGATATAGGAAATGGGCAATTTACCCAATTTTTACAGACTTGTAAAAATGGTTACTTTACAGGATTGTGTTCTTACATCGTGTTAAATTTCTAAAAAGACATCTTAATGAAGTACAGATGGCTATGAAATTAGCTCTGAAACCCAGCCCTAATGTCACTGCATTCTGACCAGTCAGAAGAAGACATGGGAGCTGAGGCAGTAGATAAAGGATGAGGACTGAGCTGGACAGACACCTTATTTGGCCACAGGTTTGAGGAGGTCAGCCTTGAGCTTAGACTGCCATCAGTAGGCATGTCATGCCCTGAGTCTGCTCACAGTTCCAGACTTTGAACCTGGGTCAGTCATCATCAAGAGTATTTATTCCAAGGCAGATGACTAAGCCCAGCCAGGTTACTGTCCCCTTTGTAGGAAATGGAAAGAGAGTTGAGAGTACATGACTGGTTTGGTCAGCAGCACCAAGGTTTACAGCCCTCCAGAGATGACTGGTATAAGCTCATCCAAGTCAAGAATGCCGATGTCAACCCTCCAGGTGGCAACAAATACACAGAATCTTGAGCACCTCCCAGGCTCCCAGAAGTGTCTTAGAGCTATAATCACAAAACAAAGTGCAACTCCTAAAGTAACTAAGATGTCACACCCGGGGAGGTGGAAAATGAGGAGGGGACATAATAGCTCTTTCAGGCCTTCTGAGTGCCCTTGAGTCAACCACAGTAATGTTTACTAGGTGCCCCCGGACAACACTATGTGCTGTGGAGGATACTAAAAAATGGGAGACTTGGAAACTCCTTCCCCACCCATTAGCTCAGGCCTTCCTACACCTCTCAGTGGAGTCCATCCACCTGCCAGCACCTCTAGCACCATCTCTTCCTAGACTAAGACTGGCTAAGACATCTCCTGCTGCAGTCCCCAAATCCCAGCCCTCCCTCTCCAACCCATCCTCCACATTTCAACTAGGAAGAGCTTTTTAAAAGAAAATGTTGTCACCTAACCCTCCACACCCACCCATAAAGCAAGATTTCAGTGCTAGGAGAATGACATACTCTAGACTAGGATGAGGGACTGTATGCAGCTCCATGTGGCCTGGCCTCACCTGTTCCCTCCACCTCACCTCCAAGCAGGCATCACAGTGATCTCTGCGCTGTGGCTCTCATTCAAATGCTCCTACCCTACTGCCTTAGACCACAGGGATTTACACACACTTTTTCCTCCAGCTGCAATGTACTTTGTCTTCTGCCTGATCTGTGCCTCTCAGCTTGATTGCCACCTCCTCAGGGAAGCCTTTTCTGGCCACCTCTAACTATGTCAAATCTTCCTTTTTAAAACTTCTGCAGCACTGTAGACCTCTACTTGGCACATATCACTGTTTAAAACTTCCATGTAATCATGTGGTCAATTAATTAATATATATCCCTCCTAAACTATAAGCTTCAAGAGAGCAAGAACCATGCTAGTTTTTTTTTTTTTTTTTTTTTTTTTTTTTTTTTTTAAGGCTGTATGGCCAGCATCAGCAGGATTCCCAGCACACAATATTAGCTTAGTAAATATTTGTTCAAAGAATCCTGGCATGGAGGGGCTTGCAAAAAGTAATCTAGTTCATGAGATGATCCACATCTAATTTCAAGAAAATTGACCACCAGCATTGAGAATATCATAGTTGTCCCAAAGAATTGGAGAAAACCAAGCTATGATGTGACCTGTGACCTGAAGAGAACAAATCAGGCAGGGTATCCACCAGAGGCCACTGTCACCTTAATCCTCCTCAAATGATCAGGCTCTTAAGCCCTTTGAACACTGTGGGAAACTCGGTGATTCTGAGAAGTCTCTACAATTGGACAACCAAAACCTATTCTGGACCTTGTACATCTAGGAGGTCTAGGACCCTCTTGCATTAGTAAAAACTGTCTGTCTTGAGTAACTGCAGGTGCCTGTTTGGTTTTGCTCCACTGAAAAGACATGGCTCAGAAGACATGTCTCAGAAAGATCATGGTCCTCTGCAGGGAGAAGTCTGAGGGCACCTGCTTGGAAAGGAAGCACAGCTATGAATCCCAACCCCACCATGCAATGGCTACATGATCACAGAGAAGTTGCTGTGCCACTCTGGGTCAGTTTCCTCATGCATGAAATCAAGATAGGAATCTTAATATCTATGTTCAAAAGATTGCTGTGAGGATTAAATAAGATAATGTGTGTGGCATGCCTGCAATGGAGCAGATATTCAAATTTCAGTTTCCATCAAAAGAATTCCTACTTCATAGGACTTCTCCATGTATTCTTTTAAATTTTTACTTTACTTTTCAATGATTATCATAGTAATACATTTTTATTGAGAAGCATGTGGAACAAGAGATAAGAACACATTAGGTGGGTTCAAATCCAGCTTCATTTCCTAATAGTTGTTTAAACTTTAGCAAATTATTTAACTCTCAGAATTTGGTCTCTAAATCTATAAAATGGGGATGATGGTATTTTTCAATTTATAGCCTGGTTGTGGAACCTAAATTAGATAAACTATATAAAGCTCTTGACACAATGTCTAACACAATGTAAGGACTCAGCAAACTTTATTAAAATTCTTATCTTTGTTGTAAAGAAAAGTATAAAAAGAAGAAAGGTAAAATAATTTGTAATACCCCACCCACACATAAACATTTTAGAATGCTTTTACTATTATTCACATCAATATTTTCTTTCACAAAATTGAGGTCATGCAATATAAATTTTGTCATATCTTGACTTTTGCATTTTTCTTACTTCATCACTGTTATTTAAAAAGCACCATGTAAATGTTTCCATACTACTACATTATATGGTAGTCCCATAATTAATCCATTATAATAGTTCATCACTACTTTTTTACTAAATGTTGATTTTATAAATAATGCTGCAATAAATGTATTTCTGATATGTCCTTGTCCTAATTTCAAGCTATTTCTTTAGAACAGACTCTTAAAAGATGAATTACATTTAGCAGAACACATGGATTTTTAAAAATTCTCAATAAGTGGCAAATGCTTTCCAGAATTTATACTTCTATGGTGTCTTAGCACATTTCCTATCATATTGAGGGGCTGGATATTCAGCTGTCTAAAGGAGAAAGGATAGTAAACATCATCTTATTACAAAATATTGGCTAATAATAGAACAATTGCATTTTGTTTCATTTTACATTTCTCTGAATATAAATGAAGTTGAACATTTTTTTTCTTATTGTCTATATTTTGTCTAGGATTTCTTTTTTTGCCAATGTCTTTACCAAAGTTTTAAGCACTTTAATGATTTGTAAATGCTTTTCATGTAGTAAGACTATCATCTCTTTGATTTACTTGTGGAGATATTTTCTTAATTTGCTTTGTATTTTGTTTTGTTTAATTTTGACAGACAATGTTTAATTTTAGTGTAGCCAACAATCAACTTTTAAGATCTACAATTTTTATGATAGGTGAAAATTCAACCCCATCTTCTTATTTTATATACATAACTCCTCTAGATACTCAGTAATTAGATTTTTTGCTGGTTGGCATGAAATGACTATCTACCTGAAAGCATTTGCAGTCTCCCAGCACCATCTGTAGAGTGATGTGTGTGTGTGTGTGCGTGCATGTGTGTGTGTGTGTGTGTATGATGCTGCAATAACCATATGCCACAGACCTACCAACAATCATCAGAGTTCATTTCTGCCTTGTTTTAGCCCATTGTTTTAACTGCTGATTCCTTTCATCATTCACACTGAGCTTTTAGGGTAAAAAAAACTCATTTCCTCAGAAATCAAGGCAGCAGATCCTGGCACACTGTGACCCAGAAGAACACAGGGTGCTGCCCCCTTCCTACATATGACAGTGTCCTGCCACAGAGCCAACCTGCACATGAAAGCAAAGCCCCTGTGCTGCAGAGGAACAGGGTGCCATTTTGACACATGTCTCTGGTGTCATTTACACCATGCAGGCTAGCAATCACCCTCCTCACCTCTTGGATTCTCTTTCACACTGAAGTCTGGTTTTGTTCTCTGCATATGTCACCTAGAGTCCAGGTAGGTTAGAAAAGAGCCTCCTGGACTGCATGAGTCACCACACGACCAGTTTGTTGAGCAAAATGTTAACCAGGGTAGCTGGTTCTCAGCTATTTGTGAAACATCTTCAGCTCTCAATCTCTGCTTCACCAGACCATCAGCTACATTTAATCCAATTGATCTCTACCTTCTCCTTGAACTATTTCTTTATGTGGCTTCCAGGACTCCACATACCCTGATTTTCCTCCTCACTTCAAGCAGTTCCCTCTCAGCCTCTACTGCTACTGCTTCCTCATTTTCCCAACTTCTGAACATCATAGGACCTAGTCCCTAGACATCAGCCCTCTCTATGCTTTTCTGCCCACCCTCATTCCTAAGGTGACTGCCCCCAGTGTCACAGTTCTAAACACCAACTACAGACTGATGACTTCCAAATGTTTACAGGCTCAACTCAGTCCCTCCCCAGAGAGTCAGACTGATATTTTCAACCATCAACATCTGAACCTTCAACACATCCTGAAATGGACTCCAGGATCTATACCTGCTACTAAACCCATCTGAGTCCACTGGTAAACCCACTGTAGCCCCCCACTCCCAGCAACTGGGCTCTGCCCCCAGAACCCAGGCCTGCGCTGGAGCAAGTCACCTGAGCTTTCCCCTGCACTTCCTTCACTTGCCCACACCACCCTTTATTCTCAACCCAGTAGGCAATGATCTCACTAGCTCATTCACAGTTAAAGTCCTTACCATGTGGCTATGGCCTATGGACTCTCTTATTGCCTGGAACTCTCCCTACTGCTTACCCTCCCAGACATTCCAGCGACTCCTGCAACATGTCAGACACAGGCCCACCTTCAGTCTCTGTTCCTGCTAACCCTCTCACCAGGGGTCCTTTTATTTGGTTCCCCTTTGCATCTGGTCTTTGCTCACTGTGACCTTCTCAGTAAGACCTTCCCAGATCTGATCTAAAACGTCAACCTCTTCCCAATAAATACAAAATAGATTGTCAAATCCCCACTTCAGATCCCCCTCTCCTGCCTTGCTTTTCCTCCTTGACCATTTTACTAATAATCTCCACATTTTACTTTTCCTTTTAAGCTTGACTGTTGAACTCCTTCTCAACAGAATCTAAGCCCTACAAAGGCAGCATATTCTCTGCTAGTTGTTGGACCTATAGTGCTAGTACAGTGCTTGGCATGCAGTAGGTACTTACTAGTCAGCGAATCCATGAGTAAACATATGGATAAAGGAACCTCTCATACAAGGAAATGGAAGCTTAGAGAACTATAAAACCTCCCCAAGGATTGAATTTGAACTCAGAATAGATTCTATACCAAGGTCTCTGTTTATACCACTGCAAATGTGAATTGAGGCTTTGGGATGGTGGTACTGCCAGTAGAAACTAAATCTATTTAGCAAGTCCCATCCTGTTTTATAATGCAGAGGGAGAGCTGTCCACTGGCATCATCAGAATACACTTTCTTGGCAGGGCTGTGCGGGGGGTGGGCAGCATAAACATCAAAGCAACTATCCTGTTGAGTGGGCTCAGGAAGGGGAAAAGGCATCGTCAAGGCAATGCCCAGCACTGAGTGAGATGTGAGGGAAGGGTCTGATTGACAGGCAAGAAGAGGAATTATTTCATCAGAACAAAAGAGACCAGAAGGGCTGGACCAGCAGAGGAGCATGGTATGTGTCTAGGGGCTCCATGGATGGAGTGATTACAAAACAAAACAGTCCTAATAAGATTACAGCTGATAATGAATCTGCTACAAAACTCTGCAACGGTGTTAGGATTTTAATAAGCGTCCCCCAAAGAGCATTCAGTCAATTTCACAAATGCCCATTCTCATCATTAAATTCTAAAGGGGAAGAAGGACCGCTCTACCTAGCTGTTTTTAAATTAATAATGTGCTTCATTCCTGTTATGCCCCAGAAACAAAGCCACTGTAACATTTCAAGCTGTTTGGGGGAAAATTTTAATATTCTCCCTGCTAATATAAACAGAACCTTATTAACTAAGTCCCAGAGATGCCACAATTGGGATGTAATCCAGCCCTGGTGCCGATTCCAATGTTTAACTTTTGAAAATACTTCATGTGCATGCTTCATTTGAGCAAGTAAGGCGATGCAAACTTTCCCCTAGAAAAATGGAAAGAGTAACCAAATAATTACCTGTACCCCATTGAGAAAGACCGCTTAATCCCAAGGAGGATAAACTACAGCAAATGGCACACGCTGTCTCTTCCTAATTTACATAACATCTATTCTCCCTTAACTCTAAAGAACTTTACTGAAAATACAGCCAGCTCTGTTCCACAGAAGGAAAAATGAACAGAGAAAACTCATGTGACTTAAATACAGATTCAAAGTACATCACAGCAGGCCACACAACCCTCAGCCTAACAGAGGCCCAGATGTGAACTGGCACCTCGGCTCCCAGCCCACTAGTTTCACAGTCTGAGCCTGAACACTCCACTGCACAGGAACATTCAGGCTGCCAAAGAACAATATGTCGCCAATCATCAGAGCAGAGCACGTGCTTCCCATCACTGGATGCAATCATTCCCAAATAATACAGATCCCGTTCTCACGACCCAGCTCCTAATGACAACCACGATGGTGGCAGCTGCGGCGATGATGTTCATGACTTCCAATCCCAACACAAGAAAAGCAACTAACAGAACAGTGAAAAGGCAAAGTGAAAGAAAGGAGTAGTTGGTGAAGGCAAGGTTTGTCTACGTTTTCATAAAACTGGACAAAAGAGCTATTATATTGACATATGGCTAATACAAATTTAATTTTTTTAAAAATGTTCTTATGTTGGAAATAAAGAGAAAGCCAGAAGGCATCATATAAACCAGAGAAGCCAGACATGCCCAGGAAAAGCTGGTATTCAACTCCTCCTGAGATTAGATTTTTATGCATCCCGATATAGATGTATGCAGGAATATACAGACACAAATGTACATGACATGTCAATTTCTTGGTGTTCCCAGCATGTATCAACGCCTCCAGGAGAACCAAATGAGTAAAAATTTGTGTTGACTAGGACTTAGAGGCTTTGAATTCAAAAATCATTTCCTCCGCTTGTAAATGAGTTAGTTAGACATTTGTGGGCTGCAACGTCTCCTTCATTTGAGGAACTTGGGTTCCGAAAAGAAAAATAACAGCAAAGCGTTCTCTTCCTGGAATTAAAAATCAGGTCACAGTAAACTCAAAAATAACTTTGTAAAGGCTAAGGATGGAAATAGAAGAGTTATTCTATAAATAATCCTTAGCATCCATATTCATTGTGAGCCTTTTAGACTTGCTGGACAAGCAGCCTCACAAAAAAGCTGCTGTGGATCTGAATGCATTGCTTTAAGAACGTCATACATATTCACGTCCTTGATGTGCTCTAATCAACAAATCCAAGTACTCGACTAATTAAATGTTGATTGCTTGTTGCACAAAGGTGAAAGTCAACCTTCTCAGCTAAGGTTTGAGTTATTCTAAGAAATGATGATAGTTAAGCTTTTTCAAGCCATTTTATACTTAATGAGTACATTACCCTTAATGAAACTTCATTTAGGCTAACGATTACCTTGGTTTAACAAATAACTAGCGGATGTCAGTCTGTCTTCTAAAGCCCTGGATGTGGTAACTGACACTGAGGGCAAGGTTGATCAACTTTGATCACTTTTCTGGGTTTGGACATTAGCAGTCAAAGAATGTTCTGGTGGCCCATCCTCCTACCCCCAAATGATGGTTCAGACTCATGAAGGAAAAGGGACACCTCATCTGAGACCTTTACTAAAAAAGGTTCATGAGCACTTTGGCTTTGCTGTCCATTTGTGATGAGAACATTTTCCAAAATCAAGGTGACAAAGCAAAGGGCATCAGAATGACTGCCTTGAAGCAAAAAAAGGGCAAGGGACATATTTCGGACCTGAGCTTCCTACTGTTAACTCCCCAGGGAAGTCCCATAGCACTGCATCTAATTACTGATGTTCAGTATATGATTTCCTTATCATTACTGCTATTTACACTTTTTTCCCCCTTAGGATGGCATTACCATGTTTACCTGAAGGCTAATGCACACTTTAGCTAAATGAGAAAATCATTTTCTCTCTCTAATCCTCGAGAACGTCGCATATGATGCTGTGTAAATGAATTTAAAGTATCTCACCAAGTCATCAACAGAAGTTATTTACTCTACCCAGCTTACAACTTTTTGATTTATAGGGTGCTTTCTAACGTCGCACATGTAAACAAGAAACTACTTAGATCAGGAGCAATGTCACTCTTGCATAACTGTCTCTCCTTCATAAATTAATCAGGCTGATTGGAGGGACATTGTGAAAAATCCCCGTAAAGTAAGGTGGATTAGTGATTCCTGCCACTTTCAAAGGGGAGGGAAATAGAATCCTTCTGAAATGAAAAGCTGCCAAGATGCAAAGAACTCTGGATAGTGGGGGAAGAGCTTAGGCTCTGGATTCTGACAGATTTGGATTGAAATCCTATACTTATTTCATGACCCGGGGCTCCTTATTTAACTAATACAAAGCCTTGGTTTTCTCCTCTATAAAATGGAAATGACTACTCTTGATTTGTTATGAGGCATCAATTAACATCGTGTCTTCAAAGCCTGGCTAAATATTGGGTGCTAATATTATTTTTAATTTCACTGTTCAAGTTCTTAGTGAGGTCTAGCCATTGATACAAGGGTTTACCAATAAACAGATGAGTTTATAAACTTGACTGAATGAAACCTAAAGAACTTTATGCATTCCCATTCTGTATGTGGAGAGAGAACTGTTCTGCCAGAAATGGCTTCGCTCTGTTGGAGAAGCATGGCAGCAGATTAATAAGGAGGTGAACATCATCCCCCACCTGGTGGTCAAATTGAGGAGCCATACTTAATTTTCACCTCTTTTCTCTTATCCCCTTGTTCAACCCATCATTTTGTATCATAGATTCTGCGTTCAAAACGTGCCTCAAATCGTGCCCTCCTCTCTTGTACTTCCAAGCCACCATTTGCAACATTGCAACTAGTCTTGTAACAAATGTCTCTATTTCCAAACTTATGGCACTCTCCTTTCCCAACAAATCCAATCTCCATCCAACAGCTATACTTGTCTGCTTAAAACTATTGAATGGTGTTCTACTGCCTTCTGAATAACATCCAAATCCCAAGAAACTTCTGCGGACCAACCCCTGTAATCTCACATCCCACCTCTCTCCCATGACAATACACTCCAGGAGTACCCAACTCCATTTTTCAAACATGCTCAGCCTGGTGTCTCCTCAAGGCCACGTACACACGTGCTTCCTCTGCATGAAAGCTAATGCCTCCATCCCCAACTCTTTTCTTCACTGGTCCCCTCTTTAATATCAAGATGCAACCAAAACATTTGCTCCAAAGAAGCAATAATCCCAATGATTCCAGAGAAGATGCTTTATTCCCTATCATACAACCCTATTTGTTTCTTTAGAACAATGTTCTCAAGGAAGTGATACTTTTCCTTTTATTTTTTCTTACCTATCTTCTCATTAGACTGTAGACTTCACAAGAGTGATCATAATCTCTTTTTCATTCACTGCCATGGTGCCTGCACATAGCATAGTATTTGGCACAGTACTTGGTAAGAATAAATTATTAAAATGTTGTCATTGTGCAAAGTGAGATCTGTGCTTTTTTTTCTGCATGGTTTCACAATAAAGAGAAAAATCATATGAGTGGAAAGCACGAGGAAGCTGACTACACATCAGTGCAAGGAAGCCATCTTCCTCTCCAAAGAGCTGCCTTCTCTGAGAGTAGTGAGTTTCCCAACCCTGAAAAGTGTTCAAGCAGGGATTAGTCAATAGTTCACAGGAAATGATTGATTGGACTACACAGCCTGGCAGGTGGCTTTCACCTCTATGACTCTGAGATGAAAAAGGCCCTGCTCTTGGCAGTGATGAATCATCCCAGTGGGGTGGCAGGAGAGGAGACAGCAGGACTATGCACTTGGGATGCAGCAGGTCTCTCAGCTGCCACTGTGATTGCAAGTGTCCCAGTGTCCTCAGATCCTGAAACACAGCTTCCTGGCCTCAGTTCTAGAGAAGATACTAAAGGCAAAAACAACACTTCTTACTTGTTACAAACACAGACTGAGTCCCACCTCTGTGCCAAGCTAGCCTAAGCTAGTCATTGGGAAGAAAAATAGTTAAGAAGAAAAAATCACAACAAATGATGCTTTACAGAGTATTCACATGCACTTGGCACAGTTCTAAGCATTCTGTAGGCATTTATTCACCTGTCTTCACCACAGCCCTCTGAGAAAGGGAGGATCCCTGCCACCATGGATGGATGAGAACATCAAGACGCCAAGGGAGGTCAATACACAATATTCAATGTCAAATATCCTACAAGTGGTAAAGCCAGGAAGAGCAACCAGGCAGACTGACCAGAAAACACAATGGTAACCCCCACACCATCCAGCAGCCGAGGAACTCAAAGGCAAGAAGATTCAGTATGTACCAATCCTTTGCAATTCATCTAGAAGAATCATTGCTCCTTAAAAAAAATATCTATTTAATATTCTTGTGGCAAATTTATTCCATAATTAATCCTCCTATTATGTATAATTATAATTACCAATAAAAGTTAAATATAAAGAAAAAAATCCTTGTGAAGGCTACCAGGCTAGGCTAGATTCCCCCAAACCCATAAAAACCTCTAAATCAGAACACTTAGGGTTAGGTTAAAGAAGGGGTTCCTGGCCAATCTCTCTCTGTTTTCTTATCTCCCCTGCCCTCCCCAAAAGCACAGACCCCAAACCTTCAGCATGATCTGGGAACTCCCTCTAGACCCATGGAGTTTCCTGCGATGGGCCACTGACCATCCATATCACCCTTACCAGGTTCTCCTGCACGTCCCTGCAGGCGCTTTCAAATTGCCTGCCAAATGCAGAAAGGGGCTGTTTAGGAGTCCTTACCATGGAGAAAGCAACAAAGGGAAATTATTTTAGTGAGGTACACAGCAGAATAGGAGAAGCCCTGGCTGTGACTTAGTTGGATTCTTGGTCCTATTTACCAGCTGGGGTACATGAAGCAAGAGATTTTTCCCACTGTGTCTTTGTTTTCTCACCTGTACACCCAACCACTTCTCAGAGCTGTTGTGAGATAAAAGCTAGTATTTAGGAAATGCTAAGATAAACCTACAAATTAAAGTTGCTCTTAATACGTTATAACAGTCATAATTAACATAGAAAAAACTTCTAAGCTAACACATTCATTGAGCATTAACTACATGCCAGGCAATGTTTTATGTAATATATTTGGCTTGCTTTATTGAGTCCTCAGAAGCCCCATAAAGATAGCATTTATGAACCCTATTTTACAACTGGGGAAACTGAGAACCATATAGATGAAAGAATTGGCCAAAGGCACATGATGACTAATGACAGAGCCCAGATTTGAACCCAGCCAAGTGATTCCAGAGGCCATATGCTGAACCACATATTCCACCAGTTTGTCAAGAACACGAGAGAATGACATGTTGGCCCCTGAATAGAAATATATTTAAAAATTAATAGTCCTTTGTCCTCCGTAATGTTGATTTCCTCAGACCCACTCTCAGGTCTCCGGAATCTCCTCTTGTCCAGGTTCTCTGGAATCCATTCTGGGGATCTGAGTTGCCTATCTGATGAAGCCCTTCCATGCTTACCATGGATCAGTACTGCTGTCACTCTGCCTATGTCACTGGCAACCCCAGCTGTCTAGAATGAACACCTGCAGGCCTGGAGCAGGCACACCAGTATGGAACTTGCCAGAGGAGAGACTTTCCAGTGGGGGATACTCTAATTTGAAGCCAACATCCCGTGCCAGCATGTTCTTGATTTAGTGTCATGATTAAGGATGGTGTATACCTGATTTATAGATGCACTTACATTTCATGATTCTTTTCAATCTAACTTTTTATTTTTTAACTGCCAGGAAAGAGGTACAGGCTTTGGTTGCAGCATTTCATTTTGGATAATGAAAGCTTCAACCTCATCAGTCCATCCTACTTTGAATGGACTATCTGAGTGCTAACAGTAGGCAGGTGTGACATAGCTGGGAGAGGTGGGTCACTGGGGTGTGCCCTGGAAGGATGCATCTTCCCTGTAGCCCTTTCCCCTTGTTCTCGCTGCTTCCTGGCTACCATGAATGGAGCAGTGCTCCTCCACCTTCTGCCACGACATTCTGGCTCATCTTAGATCCAGAGCTATGCAGTCAACCCACCGTGGATTTAACCTCTGAAACCATGAGCCAAAAGAAAAATGTCCTCCTCTAAGTTGTTTTTGTTGGGAATTTTGGCCACAGCATGAAAATGACTAATAAATTGTTACCCTCTAAGAATCCCGAATCCCACATGGTTTAAACTCAGAGCACCATACATTCATTTAAAAGCAAGGAATTTCCATTTCTAAAATCATTTTTAAAGGAACTAAATATATCATCTCCATCCCATAGAGATAAAACCCCTGCCCCACCCATCTACTGTCCTCACATCCACAGAATAGGTGGCCTCACTATGGGCACTCCCCAAGAAATCCCTTCTCTTCTCTGTATCTAAATTTTGCTTGTTTGTTGGTCTCCAGTTATTTTGACTGGCTTAACCTCTCTCCCAACAACAAAATTTCCCCTATTCATAAGGAAGAGAAGGAAAAAAAATGGGACCAGAAATTACAGGATTCTCTTTGGTGGCTGGTGAGCAGGGGCCTCTGTAGACATGCCCATGTTAAGAACTTTCATCCTATCTCAGTCTTACCAATATGGGTAACCATGTGAACCTGAGGATATTGTCCCCACTCTTTAGATGAGGAGATGAGGCCTAAGAGGTTGAAGAAAGGCGGCCCAACTCAGATAGGATGCTGAGTTTTTCAAAACCCTGTTTGCTCCCTCAGAAAGACTGTACCATCCGAAACATCTCTTTTTGTATTTGAAATAAAACTGAACATATTTCAGGTCTCATGAAGTAGAGGGAGGAACACAGGATGCAGAGTTAGTGTAAAGCCAGTTTCATTCTTTCCTGATGCAGTTGGTCAGCACATCTCCTTTTGACCTCCATTTCCTCATTTGTAAAACCGGAGATAAGAATGCCTGTTTCACAGGAGCATTGTGAGAATTCCAAGAGCATTCTCAGTAAATGTTATTTCCTCCCTTCAACCTGATGAGCCATCTTAAAAAAAAAAAAAATCTCTATGTGTTCCCCTAAATGTAGCAGCAACAACTTTGTCTTTCCATATCAAATCTCAAATCCCATGCCATGTTAGGAATTACTCATAAAGAGTATTTACTATTTCCTATGTCCAAAACATATTTTGCATTAGGTAATTCAAAACTATTAAGGCTGCCAAAGCCCTAAACAGCCAGACCGCATCAGAGCCAGCATTGCATGACCTGCACACCATAAATGAATTGCTTCTCGGCATACGTTAGATGGGGAGGTAGGTTGATTTTGCTCTGATATGACTCAAACTGATAGAAACACTGTAAATATCCTTCCTAAAGTTGGAAGCAGGCAACATTACCATTGGCAGCAAATGTGAAACCATTTTCATAATAATTTCTTGAGCCAAGAACCTTGAGAGTGGCTTGTGTGACAGATGAGGAGGCACTGGGCTTGATTGAATCAGACTAACCACATATTGCTTGACTGTATTTTGCTTCCATTATGGGTCCCCTGAGAATTCAGTCTCAGTGTCAGTCAAATAGGATACAAAAAAAGAACCCAAGCCTTCAGCCAAAGAATAGCCAGGAAAGCTATACTGTATTAGAAGGCAAAAAATAAATTCATCCAGTCAATTAGTATAAACTTACTGGGGTTAAGTTTTAAAAGAAACACATAAAACATTTTATATACAAAAACAAAACCACAGGAAATTCAGGCAAAGATGAACTTTCTCAACCACTCAAGGTAATAAATCCATATTTATGTTCTTGGGCATTAAGACTCTAGGATTTTAGTGCTCTCAATGTTCCACTATAGTCTTTTCAAACTTGTGTATTTGCCAACACAACTAGATTTGCTATTGATTTTTTGTTACAAAGCCAGAGACTGAAAGATTCTGGGACCAAATGTGTGATCGAAAGCAGCAATTTTTTTCCTTCTTGCATTTCCAATTCTATAAAATTTCAGAGCGACACTTTCACCCTGTTTTACATAGGACAATCGAGGGTAGATGGGAAGATGTTAGTTGTATAATATCAGTTAAGTGAGTGTCAGTTACATTCTGGGTTTGGTCAGCTTCCTCCTTCTTTAAGGATTAGGCATGCACATCCTCCTCCTCTCGTACAATAGGCAAAACAAGCAGGACCAAGTTTGTTTTTTTTTTAATTAATTAATCTCAAAGAAATACTGAAAATGGGATTATCTGAAGAAGAAAGCAGGGAGCTGCCTTGTTTTCTTAATACTTCCCAGATTAGAACTGGGTAAGCTGTTTATCGATAGGACTCTTAAAAGTAATATCAGTTTTTAGTCTTTGGAGAATTAAAAATTAACCATGTGTGCTGGTTTGGGAAATGTTTTAGAAATATCAGTTTTGCTTGAGTTGTTTCTTTCCATTCTTTAGAGCCTTCTAGCAACCCTTTTTATTAACTTAAGAAGGTGTCAGAGAAAACACGGGGGCGGGGAGGTATATTTACACAGAATAAAAGATACAGGTCAGATAACCAGTCTGGGACCAAGGGGCATCTGGAGAAGTACAGATGAGACTTTACCAATAAGCCACCACTGTGAGCCCCGGGCTTTCATCTTCTGGATAACCCAGTCACCAGGAGGAGGCAAAAGGGAGCATTCCATTTTATAGCTTTCTTCTTCCAATTTGGTATTTGGATTCACCCTTTCCTGATTGGTGCCAGTTATGGAAGAGAGATATCTACAGCTAAACTGCCAATAAGTCTGGCCAGAATAAGTGACTGGAGTTTGTGGGCTTAATCCTAAGGTTGTTCATTCCCTAGTACTCTATCCAAAAGACGGTTAACCGAGCCAAGCAATATGGAAACATAGTTCTCCTCATTCTCAACAGAAGGAAGAGGAGCTCAGGTCAGCCTTCAGCCCTACCTGACACCCACAGAGAAAGATGAACAGGCAAGACATCTCTGGAGGGGATCCCCAGAGCCCCACTCTATAATTTCCTTGAAGATTAAAAAAAAAAGAGGCCTGGATAGGTAAAGATACTTGAGTCACCATCACTCTGAATCTTCTTTGAGCATAAGATTTAAGAGCAAAATCTTCAAAGTCCAACACATTTCAGATTTCTACTTCACCTTCCCCTTAGCTGTGTAACACTTAAGCAAGGCACTGAGCTGAGGTTCCATAACATATAATGAAAGGTTAATTATACAAGGATAATGGTCCCAATATCAAGAGGGGTTCTGCTAAGTGTGATATTGTGATACATACATAAATTAATTGTGTGTGTGTGTGTGTGTGTGTGTGTATTTGGTATCTGCTTTTGATTTCTACCACAGTGCTCCTAAAAATCCTATTCGATGGGGGACCCAAGAGGATATATTGTTGTAGTATTTGATCTTTGGCTCTGGCTCCTGGCACATGATTTCTAAAACCCTTGAAATCTCCACAGTGTTGAGTGATTTTTATAGGCTAACGAGATGGCTGGTGGCTGGGACCCTTAGTAACCATATGATGGGGGTTGATCACCAACCGGAAAGACCAAGGCATGATTAGAGGGTTGAGACTTTCAGCCTCATGCCCCAACCTCTGGGCCTCCCCAATGGCCAGGTGTGTAATCAGTCATGCCTATGCAGTGAAGCCTCATAACCCCAAAGGATAGAGTTCAGAACTTTCAGATTGCTGAACAGGCCGAGAGGCTCCTGGAAGGTGGCATGGCCGGAGAGGGCATGCCAGCCCCATATCCCTCCCCACATGCATCTCTTCTACCTGGATGCTCAGTGGTACACCCCGTAATTAATATTCTTTATGACAAATGGGCAAGTGAGAGTGAAGCGGTTCCCTGAATTCTGTGAGCTGCTTTGCTGAATTAATAAAATATGAGAAGAGGTTCTTGGAGACCCCAACTTAGTCAAAAGAACAAATCACAACATGAGGCTTATGATGGGCATCTGAAGTGAACAACTGAGCCCTAAACCTGTGGGATGCAACTGTTACTCTAGGGAGATAGTGTTAGAATCGTGTGATCTATAGGACATGCAGCTAGAGTCTGCTGGAGAATTGGTGGAGAGAGATGCCCACACATTTTGGTGACCAGTGGTGAAATATTCTGCAATGAGTGTATTCATTTGTGAGAGTGGAGAAAAACACTGTTTCCTCTTAAACTCTCAGACCAAGAATAAGTGATAATTCATAGGAAGTGTTTAGCACAGTGCCTGGCATATAAGTATGCACTAATACAATGATGATGGCATAATTTCTTAGCATCACTTAAACCACAGTGCTTTCAGGACTAATTTTATTCACTCAGCAAATATATATTTTATATATATATATATATATATATATATAAATGAATATATACTTTGTGGGAAGCACTGTGGATCTAACTGTGGCAGAATCAGACAGCAGCAGGCACCATGCATTGACCTTGGCTGGAACTGCTTACATGGTGCCTTGTTAACAAGCTTGTTTTGGTCAGGTAAGGACCCCATGTGGCTAAATATTCAGTCCAAGACTAACCTAGAAACCCTGGCCCTAAGGCAAGGAGGCTTAGACCTTTGGGCTGCATTCCCAAAATTCCCCTAAGTTTGCATATTGTGCCAGATTTACTTCCTCTTACAGTTGAACTTTCTTGTAGTACACAAGGTCAGAGGCTCAGACTTCTTGCATGTGATAACAGCCCTGACTGGTTGTTTGGATCAAGAAAGGTTCACCTTCTGTCCAGACCTACAGACCTGAGCTGCTGCTGTCCAGGAGGCAAGTGCTGAACCAGTCTGGGGAGGTCAAGGCAAGGAGCCCTGGTTTCCGTGCAAAGCAAGGGCCTTTGCAACTCACTGCAGGTCCTTTCAGGAAGGAGAGGCCAGCTAATGCAACCGCTAGAGAGCATGAGAGGGTAAATCAGAGGCACATGTTCATAAGTTTCATTCTAGATGAGGGCAAAGAGTGGTGAAGCAAAGCAAAACAATCAACCTCATCACCATCACATGATAACTAACCTTTACTAAGCATTTGCTATTCAGACTGTTTGTGTTCACGATGACTATCCCCACTTACTCACAAGGAAACTGAGGCTTAGAGAATATAAGTAGCTAACCCAGGGCCACACAAGTGGCAGAAACCAACCACACACTCACGACATCCCACACTGACTATACTGACAACATGCTGAATGGCTCATATTTCTAGACTTCTGAGCTAAGCTCTGTGCAAAGAAATTACAATGATTTATATTACCTCCATTAAAACCTCTGTCCAAGAAGTGCTACTGTTAGCCCTTTACAGAAGAGGAAACTGAAACTCAAGACATTTCATGTGCATGAGTGACAAGATTAGTCTCCCCTCTAACCACTATGTTCATGAGAGTGCTAGATTAAAAATTAGGAAACCTGGTTGTAGCCCTATCAGCACCCTTCACTAGCCACAGCCAGTGTATAAGTGAGAAATCTTGATGGACCTCTCTGGTTTCCCATCTGTGAAATGGGACAACAGTATCAGCTTTTGAAGTTCGGTGCTACAATGCTAGGGTGTGACACATACGCAGGAAAGTGGTTGCTACTATGATAAGAAGGGCTCTGCCTCCCATCTGTGGTTGCTGTTGAGTACAGCAGAGCTCCAGACTCAAATCTTGTCACTGTACTATCATTTTCATTCATTGCATTCTTAAAGCAAGAATACTGCCAACAGAATTACTACAAAACAATAACAAAACCACCAAGTATTGAATGTGCACCTATTTGGGTCTGCATTCAATTATATTAGCATCAAGAGACTTGGAATAAATGACTTCTACAACTCTTTAAGGACAACGGCCTTTGTCACTGTTAAATATCCTAGACTTAGTCCCTGACTATAACACAATGGGAGCACAAACATTTCTAAATACTAATAAATAGGTAACAAATGACCATTATATATTGCTATGAATCAGGCACTGTGCTATCTCTATTTATTTCTGCAACCTATAGAAAGGGATTATCTTTATTACTATTTTGCACATAAAAAACCCTGAAGTTCAGAGGGGAGAAAGAAGTTGGCCAAACTCAGTATACGGTGGTGCCAGAACTGAAACCCAGGCCTGTGCAAATGAGGACGAGAGCCTCTATACAACATTGCCATCCAAGTGCAATGAAAACCATCCCAACTCCAGGAGGTTCCCACAGGACTGAAAGTGCCCTTGAGGAAGCATGGGGCTTCATTATTCATTTAGAAAGAAGCCATCATATTTATCTGCTTCACCATTTCCCCCTACAGCCTAGCACAGTTTTGTAACATTATATTCACTTTATAAAAACAGAAAGGGTCAAATGACTGATTGAATAAGTATTTATTGTACGCTGCGGTCTACACTCTCAACCCAATTAGGATAAATAATAAGACAAAGTCATAACAGATAAACAGAAACAATAAATACCTCACATACCATTTTTCAGCGTCAGGATACAAATGATAAGGGATAATGAAGATTGGAGGAGAAACAGTAGGGCCTGAGGTGGTCACAGAGCTATGCTGGAGCTGAATTCTAAAGAAAGTCACTATGTGAATAAGCTAATAATAATATTAAGAAGAGATAATGATAAGAAGAGGTGATATGAAGCAAAATTCATATCATGTGAAACCATGAACATTTTGTAGTAGAAATAACCCATTCCTGTACAAACATATGCTGGGATTAGCAAATACTACCCTTGAACTTTAAAAAAAATTTATTGCATCCATTTCAAGGAATATTATGCCCATTTCAAAGAATATTATGCCTTAAACACAAAAATGCACTATGGCCCATGTAAATGAAAGACAGTCTTACCCACAGAAGGTTCTGGGTAAATATTGGCTGGATTGGGATGGGTGACAAGATGTACAATTTCAATGGGAGAAAACAACATCTTTGAACACTTACTATGTGCCAAGAATGAGGTTTTTCACAGACTTTCTTTTATGAGATCTACAAGGAAGCTGTGTTTACCTCTACAGAAAACAGGCAAATTCTTTCCAAGTTGATGTTAAGAATCTGGTTCTCCCAGGGCAAAGAGTTTAATTGTCTTCTAAGCAGTCTCATCCCCTTAATGAACTCAAGCTCCACCAAGGTCAAGCCTTTAAGACTACAAAGGGAGAACCATGCTCTGCAGGACCCCTGAAATCAGAAGTCCCTACCTCCACATACATGTATGGAAGATGCACATCAACCATGCTTTGGGAGAGATATGGGAAAGACAGAACGCCAACATACCTAATTTGCAAGGAGAACTAGCAAAGCTGTGAGAGCACCTTCCTGGAACATAAATTTTATACATTTTCATACCAAAGTAAACACAGATACATTAAGTAGTAGAATTCAAAATGTGTATGGATTTTTAAGATGAAACATAAGACATCAAAGAAATCTAAGGTTCCTGGAAGACTGCTTTAGGCCACACCTCAAATCTTTTGACAATAGTGTTTGTGTTCCCCTGCCATGAGAAGTTTATAGTGGAAAGTTCTGTAAATCTCTTGGTCTGTCAAACTTTGCAGATCTGGGAGCAACAGGGTATTTTGGTGATAACTATACATTCTTACCTGATGCATGAAGGTTCCTTTTGGAGGTGAATCCTTGGATACTAGACTAACTAAAAGTTCTTGGGAACATACAAGAGATGCATAATAAAAAGATGGTTCACCACAAAGCATCCCCTATCAAATAAATGTAGCAGAAGATGGGAACACCGAGGTGGTCCCAAAATGGTAGAAAGAACCCAGGCAGAGAAGGAGGATGGGCAATATTCTGCAGGTGAAGACCTTCTTGAGCAAAGACCGTGGACCATTTGTGGCTTTCATTTAGCACAGCCTCAGGAGTGGGGGATCTATCTCTCACAACCTGTATTCAAGTCCTGATGCCATCACTCACTAGTTGAACCTTCCACAGTATTTATTTATCTTCCCTAACCTCAGTTTTTCTCAGCTCTCCTTTGGGGATCCTAAATGATACTACCACTCAAGGATCTCAAAATAATCAAATAGGATGTTTGTAGACGGCCTAACACAGTATTGGGTGTAGAGTCAGCATGCAATGTGTATTAACTATTAGGGCTCCTTCAGTCAGACGTTCAAACACTTATTAAATACTCGCTCCAGGATAAATAATTGTCTAGTACAGCATCCTTTCCTCCAAGGATCATGCAATGCATTAGTAAAATACACAAGAATGAAATGAGAGCAGAGTGGAGGAAATCGAAATGCCATGAAATGCTGCCTGCAGGAGTCTGGAATTTTGGTTGGTTTAAGATCATCACCAGGAAAGGTTTTGAAAAGGGGACAGAGGGGCTGTCGTTCAGGATAAGTGGAAAATCACAATGAAAAGGTAGGGGGGAAAGGCATTCCAAGGGAAGGAGAAGAAATGGACAAAAGCCTGGGAGCCCCAAGATTGCAGCCTGGTGTGGCTATGTAGCAGGGGTCATGCATCCTGGGGCCACAGGGAGCCCCAAGTGTATAACAGAGGTCTGGCTTTAAAATAGGCATCAGTCAGGGCTTTGCAGGTTTGAGGTTAGGGGGAGGAGTACAGAGCGTGGCGTGGCATGGAGGGGCTCACAGCAAGGATGCTGAGGACCTGATGGGGAGACGCAGGGGGAGAGCTCAGACCTGACACCAGGAATGGAGACAGTCAGGGAGGGCCCCCTGGGGAAGCCACAAACCGAGATGGAACAACAAAGAAAACAAAACTCAGTTGACTGAAGCATTTCTTTCCAGTACTGGAGGCTCTTCTCAAACATAATGAATAAATAAATACTCTTCCAGTGACTACAAAGCAGCACTTTACTTCCTTCTAAATTGCTCCCCAGAGCCCGTGTCTGCAGAGCAGTGAGTGAGCACCATTACACAGAGCCAGGTCTCCCTTGTGCACAGCCCTTGAGCTGGCCAGCACTAGCAGAGGGGAGGCAGGGGCCAAGAAAGGGATAGAGGCTGACACCGATCTCACTGTGCTTCCACCTCATCTGGGACACAGGATAAGGCCCTCCCCAACCAGAGCCTCAGTTTCCTACCTATAAAATATGGGCTCTGATCCCTTCTATCTCAAATGTTCTATGATTCTAAAGATGATTTTCTTTTCCAGAAAAGGTCTGCAATATACCTCTGTACTGTTCCGAGGTTGTCCTTTACCTCCAAAATGTCAGCAAATCACATTGTGGTTTGGAACCAAAAACTATTTTGCAAAGTCAGCCCCCATTACTGAAGGAAGTACAAGCTGTACTTCTTTTATTCGTAATATCAGCTTGATTATATTTTTATTGATCATCTACTATGCAAAGTACTAAGTACCTGACTCCATCCTCATAACAATCTTATGAGTGAAAGACTATAGTATTCTTTTACTCATGAGAAAAATCACAGCCTAAGGAGGCTAAGTAACTTACCAACTCCAAATCTGTATGGTTCCAACTCTATTCTTCTCCTCCAAGCTATTCCTCTCCCCTGTGCTGTGCTACTTCACTTGCAAACCCCACTGCTGCTATGTTACTATTTAGGTATCAGAATATTAGATGCAAAAGGGGCTTTGAAATCATCTGGCTTAGCCATACCACACTCACCTTTTCCATACCTATGACAAACACAGCTAATCAATCACAGAATTCTTTCCAACTGTGAACACATATCCATTTTTAACTAATCGGAATTCAAGATGAAACCTGATCTTTTGTCTTTATATCTGCCCAGAAACACTGAATCCTATCAGAGGGATGTGATTGGTTTAAAGTAATACAACTTCTCAGCGACAAAGCGGAAATTAGAATCATGCAGGGTGGTGTTAAGATCTCTCTATGCAATGGACAGTGTCTTTTCTTTTCTAGCTGACTCAGATAAATGGTAAAATAGAGGTACCAAAGGTGACCACATCAAGTGCCAGGAGGAAACTTCTAAATCCAGCCCTGACATATTAAAATGATATTGCAAGTTATCCAATTAGTGGGCCACTATAAAATAGCTCTCCTGCTTTGTTCTGACTGGAATAAATAATTTATAAAATTATTTGCCATCAAATAAACCTTTTTTTCCAAGCTAATGAATACAAATAACCCTTTTTTTTTCAAGGTAACAAATATTTGAACTGGGACCCCCCCAAAATTCACAAATTAAACAAAAGAACCATAATGCCATTTATTTACTACCCTCTGAAGGGACTAGATTTTTTTCAAGTTTTGCAGGGAAAACTGACATGTTTTATGACTCAGCTACACAAACCTTCAGTGCCATTTCTGTGTAACAAGCTCCCAGAACTGGGTCCTGTAGGATCCAGCCAGACTCTTCCCCTATCCTTGAAGCATACAAGAACAGACAGTTGCAGGTCTGCCCAAGTAGGGTTTCCTTCTCATCAGACCACTACAATGGAAGAGAAGATGCAGAATCTCAGACAACACCTCAAGAGGGAAGGAGCAGCCTCCAGGTACCTAATTAAGCAGGCAGATATGAAGACATGAAGGAAGATCATTGGTATGGTTTAAATACCGAAGTTCATGTGTTAAAACTTAATGCCCAAATTCATACTTTAATGAAATTTGAAGGTGAAGCCTTATGGGAAGTAGTTGGTAATAGATGATGTCTTGAGAATAGGGTTCCCAGGATGACATTAAAGAAGAGGGGGAGAGAGCCAAGCTAGCATGCTTGGGGCATGTCACCATGTGATGCCCTCTGCCATGTTACCATGTGATGCCCTCTGCCATGTTATGATGCAACAAGAAGGCCCTCAACAGATTGCTAAGCAGATGGCAGTGCCATGCTCTTGGAATTCCCAGCAGTCAGAGCCTATTTAGAACCTATCTTTCAGGAGTTATCCAGTCTCAGTTATTTTACTGAAGCAATAGAAAATGGACAATCATAAACAAGGAAGAAAGCAGTGTCCAGGTTGACTCCCAGTGGGCAGAAGTGGGGCAATCAGGAAGTACAGGGTTCCCAACAAAGCATTCCTTTTTTGTAAGCCCTTGGTTGGGGCGGGGGAGAGGACTTTAAGGAGGTACATCAGAAGAAATCTGTTTGATACAAAAATTTCTTCCCTGGGAGCTCACCTGGAATCATTCCAAAGAGATGATAGTGGATAAATTTGCACCCAGGAAGTGCTATCATTGCCTTATCAATCTGCCTAGTGGCCTGTTTACACAAGGACGCTGGGTCTTTATGTGAACAGGAATAATGATGCTAAGATGATAAAAACCACTCATCTAAAATTATTTGAAGAGTGGCAAGTAAGCAGAACTCTGGCAATGGGAGTCTCAAAGGTCCTTTCATTAAATATTAACTCTTACTTGTATAAAGCAGAGCTGATTGGGGGCTACCAGGAATGGGAAATGTAAGCACATCCCAATTCTTGCAGGGTCTGCCCCAGGGAAAGCCATATATCTCCCTGCTAGGATGGGCCTAATGAGCCAAGAGTTGGCATTTCTGCAAATATGTTTCTTTCTAAAAGGGGAACTCATTATTCCTGAAGTCGTGTTTCTGAATTCATGAAGGTAAAATTACACCAATTAAGAATCATGCCTTTTCTTCTCCAAATGAAGAAAGAAGCTCAAAATACTGCCAAACAAAATCTCAGGTCCAATTCCTTGGGAAAGTATACCCTATTACCAGAAAAGCACACAGACGTAGAGAAACAATAACTGGCACAGTGCCTTTATCCAATACTCACCATGATCAAGAGATTCATCTATCCCCCGAACCCCTTCATTCATTCATTCCACAAATGTCTATCATGAATGGGACCCTGTGCTAACTGCTTCAGAAGCTGAGATCTTGGCCCCTCATGAGCTCCCAGTCCAGTTTACTGAAAGTAAACTAGTATGGCTTTTTTCCCCCCCTGGAGAAACATGATAATTTTATAAGGTCTCCATCCTGTCACTTAGAGTTGCTTTGTTTCCCAAGGGAGGTGGATGCTGAAGATGTCACCTGAAGATGGGAACTTTCGCAGAGCTGCGTATGTCAAGAGTCTTCTGCCCTCAAGTCTAAGCCCTGGGCAATGCATCTAGTATTCCACCCAGCAGCATGTTCTCTGAGGAGATCTCTAGATGCCTAGATAACTCCAGTGGGACCACCAACATCTCCTGACCATGAATTGTGTTGTTTCTTAGCAGAACATTAAAAACCAATGTTTGTGGGTGGAGAGGAGGAACAGAAGGGTGCAGAAACACAGCCATGCCAAACAAAATGAAATGACTTCAAAAATCATACCTTCATATCTCATATTAGCAATTCCTCATCTCCCAAAAGCACCATTTTATCAACTGTGTGGAAGAAGAAAATGTCTTTGCCATCTTTTTCTGGGTGCATACAACTAATTCTTTCATCTGAGTTGCCCTACCTGATGGTGCTTTCCTGGATATTTTTTTAACCTGTCTGTGCATCTATTGAATGGATCATGATTTTCTAGGCAATACCAGGTAGAAGACACTATACTTTGCATGAATTTACATTATTTATTCTTCTTCAAGGAAACCGGTGAGGTTGTTACTATTTGAATCCCACTTTACAGGTGAATCAAGTCACAGAGAATATAAGTGGTCACGCTGTTACCTAAGTTTAGCGTCTTCACCACCATGGTCTCCACTCTTCCTACTATAATTGCTGGACTAAACTGTGAGGACACTGAGTGCTAGGACTGAGCTGCATTGAGCTCGCTCTCCCCAGAACCTTGCAGAAGGACCAGCAGTCAGCAGACACTGAGCAAATGGTCACCAAGCGCGGGTATGAAGAACCAAGAGCAAGCAGGTCAGTCAAGGTTTCAGAGCTTCATACTGAATCCCCCACCTCTGGGAGGTGTCTAATCAGTTCCAGAGAAGAAAAAAAAAAAAAGCAAAAACTAACAGATCTTTTTCAAATAAAAAAT
The DNA here is from genome assembly GCF_001458135.2 of Marmota marmota marmota. Taxonomy (NCBI): domain Eukaryota; kingdom Metazoa; phylum Chordata; class Mammalia; order Rodentia; family Sciuridae; genus Marmota; species Marmota marmota. The sequence goes on from NW_026000221.1 coordinate 4,233,677, forward strand.
TTCCTCAACTATTTTTATCATTAATATATTTGCCCTAATACCCATGTTTTCAAGGAATTTTTCTAATGATTCTCTTAAAATTACCCACTTAACACTCCACCAACAGTTACAGAAACATGGCCAGCAGAAATACGTCTGCTTAGACAGGTGTGCTTCACAATGAGAACACTGGGATCAGAAGATCTAAATGTTTGTGTAAATATAAATGAAGGTAGGCATTAAAGTTTAAAAAGGATTTACCCTGAGTTTCCTCTAAACAGCCTATTGCCTTGGAAATTTCAGTTTTTAATGTCTGATTTCAGCACCCTTAAAAATCCTATCTTCTAAACTTATCCATTCCAAAGCAAATGATCATTAGATATAAAAACTAAGAAGAAAGCAGGGTTCGTATTACAAAAGTTCAGGCCAATATCAGAAACTGGCAGGTGCATTGGTCTGTAACAAAGTCTCAAAGATGACATCCCTCATTCCACTAAGCTGAGAATTACTAGAGGGTGGTATATATGACATACTTAAGTCTCATTTCAAGCAATCTGTTCCAACAAAGCAAATAAAAACTTCAAAGCCTTGTCACTTCCTGTCAATAAGAGAGACAACAATAGAGTCCAATTTTAGGAACTTAACTTTATTATAGAATGAGGGTCAGACCGTCAGAACCATTCATTACGATGTTTGCTTAGAGTGTAATTAAATTCATTTTCTTGGTATGAATATTCATATTTTTCTTTAATTGTTGGTATAAAAGCATGAATGTCAATCTTCTCTCCCAAGGAAATTAGCATCTGAAATATTTCTGTGGAGAAAAAAAGGCTACTAAGATGAATGAATGCTTCCTCTTCTGGGTGCACATACAACCAGTTATTCCTCCTAAGACACCTCCGGGAAGCAAGGGAGTAGAAGCTGTTTTTGAGGAATGAAAAAAAGAAAATCTCCCAGGTTTCAGACACCGAGTCTGTAAGTGATGAGAGAGCCTCGGTCATATTCCATTCTGAGAGGGGTCATCCTAGTGTCTGGCATCTTAGTAGACATGCACCAATTGTTCTCCTTCTACTATCAAGCACATTGCATGAACCTTGAGTGTTCTTGTTTTATTTAATTAACTCGAAACTATTGGCTTTTATCATGCAACACACATGATAGATACCAGGGCAGAGGACAGACAGGCTGTAGAGTATCAAGCAAAATGAAAACACAGCAGAGTACTCAGGCATATCCAGGGCACATTAAGATTTGTTGAAGTGCCTCTATTTGGTTCCCACTGCCACTCTGGAGTACACAGGGAAATGTTCTGTTTGGGTAAGGCCATATTTGGGGCCCAGCAAAATATTTTCAGGGGCTCTGTAAATCCAGTTTCAGTACCACAGCTAAAGTAAAGACAAAGGCTAATGGTGGCTGTTAGTAAGAACATTTAGTAAACTTGTGCATTGGTTTTCTCTGTCTATATTAATCATCAGGACTAATTGACTAGAGGTTTAAATAAAGCCCTCGATTAAAATATTCTCTCCCCCAGAAAATCAAGAACTCAAAACAGGGAGGACTTAATACTACTACAAGAGCAACTCCCTTCAAAACCTGTCAAGTCATGTGTTTGACCTTTATTGAAAAAAAACTAAAATCAGACACACGGAAAGTGCAAAAATATTACTTAGGCATGGGTTTAACAGCTTTCCTGAAGATAGACATTCTAGATAAGTCGAATTAGTGCAACACAAATTTATTGAATACCTACTATATTCCAGGCATTTTTTTAATACTAGATCTAGAGGATGCATTCTCAAAGGGACATTGTCCTTCAAGGGGGTAGAAGCTCTTTTTCAGGCATGAAAAGAATATTGTACTCCTTTTATGTATAAAGCACACACATATAACACACATAGACAACATATAAACAGAAACACAATACATTTGAGGTATTCAACTTCCATGGAGGGCGTAGGTGTTATGTAGAAAAATATCTGAAAAGTCTCCTTAGGGGAGCGATAGTGAAATAAAGTTGAGAAACTCTGGCCTAGATGATGAATAAAACAGACAAAAATTCCTTTTCTTTCTAATACTCTACTGCATATTGATGATCAACAGGAAATAAAATGTATACTTTATTAAGTACAAATACTATGAAAATATAAAGCAGGGGCAGAGATGAAGAAAGGCCCAGGATGAGAGAGAGTAGCATGACAAGTATCCATTTCCATCAACTGATCTGTCAACTTTTTCCTAATCATGATGCTAATGAAATCTATGACTTCAATGTGAAAGAAAAGAAATTCTAATGGCAAGTTAAAAGGATAGCCCCCATAGACTAGGGCAGCCCTGTGCATAATGTGCTACAGTACAAAAACAAGAGAAAAAAACTAAAAAGTGTGACAATCAAAACAACAGATTTACATGTTTTAAGGGAAGGTGATTGTCTGGTCCCCAGTGTCAAAAACAGCATAACAATGTGGCTTTTTAAACACTATCTTAGATAACATATTTTTTTAGCATTTCATCTGTGCCCTTTAATTTTCTTTTTTTCCTCACAATTGAATACCCAGTTGACTGTTTTAATACCAGTGTCCATCCATTTGAGACTAATGAGTTGCCATTGGGGGCACACTTAATGATTCCCAGTATTTTCTCCATTTTCATGAGACCCAAGTTTCAGCACCATTATTCTTATTTTGTCATACATGTTTAAGAGATAATGAGCAAAATCAAAATGCACTAAACTTTCAAGAAGTTGCCCAAATATGTAAGGTTGTACAAGAAAAGGTGATGATCTGGTCAAAAACATGAACTGTTAGCTGTCGGGTCAGAGCTGAGAATGTCAGACAGCCAGGCAAACATCTGAACAAAGATATAACTAGTGATGGAAAGGTCATTCATGGGCATTAATTCATAATGTGCTAAAGTACAATTTATGCAGTAGTTGAATCTGACCAAAAAAAAAAAAAAAGACTCCCTTAAGAGTATTCACCTATGGGATAATATGTTACAAGAGTTACTTGAGGAATGCCACAAAGTTTCCAACTCTGTTACACTCCAACATTGTTCCAGATGCTAAACAAAGTTATTCTCCAAGGGAGCAGCTGCTTATTTGAAAGGAAGAACAGCATAGCTCAGCACTGTTTGTAGGCTAAGTTCAGCCTCCCTGCAGCTTTGCCACATCTTTTCTATGGGGAAATTAACAAGAAAAGCTCTTGGCTTAATATGTTATTGGAACTTGGCTATAAGCTAATTGGGAGAATGAAATCAGGGGAGAATGCAGTCCATTGCTGGACGGCTCTCATACAATGGTGAGACAGATAATGGACAGAAGATTGCTTCCTATGTAGGCAGGTAAATGTGACTTAGGCACACTTAGGCAGATGCTTCCTTGGAATAAGTGACATGCTTTCAAAGGACAGACTGCAAAATTGGGGTCCACAGGAGAAAAATTGCCAAACAGCAATCTTTAAAGAATGTTAGCTGGGAAAGGAAGCTGGTATAAAATCAAAAGCCCAGTTCATACCTCAGTCCCAAAGCACTCACCTACCTACAGATTTCTGAAACAGAGAAAAACTTGAAAAACTATCACTCATCCACCTGGAAGCAGCAAGCTGAGATTTAGAAGAGATCTCCACTAAGCCTAATAAAACAAAATCTCATATACATGGCTTCATGAAGACTTCTGAACCTCCTAAATAAAATGAAATTGTTACTGCTGCCTGTTTATTAACAAGAAGAAAGTCCACAGAGATATGTAGGCAGCACAAGACCCCTGTCCCTCCTGCAGGCTGTTGCAACAACCTAGGGAGGCTATTAACCAGCTTTCCCCCTGCCGCTTAGCTCCCCATTTTAATAGCCTATATCACAGGAGGCTGGGAGCACAGGTGAGCCCAATTTAACAGGCAGTCGTTCACTTGTGATGCATTTCAAGTGTAAAATAGCTCGTTTCATTTTCTTGGTTCCTGTTTGTGCTTCTAGAAGTTACTCTTGGAGTATCAAAGCCCCAAGAGCATCAAAGCCCTTCACGCTCAATCTCTTTGCAGACTTGATATGGAAACACCTCAACCAAGCCAGCTCAAAAATCCCGTGCAGGAAATTCATGTGTTCCTGAAATCAACCATCCCCAGAAGAGCTGAGAGAAGAGCAGACTATGACAGAGATGAAACTACACTAGTGAAGCACAGACCTGGGCTGTGGTTCTGTCTTTGCCATTTTCTGGTTGGGTGAAATTGAGCAAATTAATTAACTGCTGTGAGCCTCACTTTGAGACATCATAAAATGGAGACAGAAAATGCCACTAACTCAAAGGGGTTACTATGGAAATATAATGAGATAAAGCCTGTAATGATTGACAAAGTGATTGTTAGATATCATCATCTATATCAACGTTAGGTATCAAGAGGTGTTAAAGAACCAGGAGCTTTACTAGGTCCTTACCCCCTGTCCCATATAATGACTTCCCTACACAGAGCCTTCTCTAAACATGTATACTCAATCTCAAACACAAGCTTAGCTCACCCAACCTCCTATATGCTAAAGCATGGGGTATGAGGCCTTAGCAGGCACATTTGATGAAACAGTGGCTTGCCCTTGAACAGGCATCGGAATCTCCTGCAAGACTTGTAAAAACACAGGTTCCTGTGCTCTCCTGATGCTGGTTCAGTATATCTGAGGTAGAACCCTATAGCCTGCATGTCTGATACCACCAATCCAGGGTCCACATTTGAGGACCACTGTGATAACTGAAAGGAGGAAGATGGCCAAGCTCAAGGACTCAGAAAGAGACATGTGGAAACCAAAAGCCCATCCCAACCAAAGGGAGCATAGCCTTCAAAGAAGACAGGAAGCAGCCCCACTAAGCCTGAGGACATTGCCTCACCACATCCCTGGGACTCAGACTGCTGTCTGACCCAAGGTCACAGCCCAACAGGGACATCCAGACCAAAGCTGGACCCTGAATGATACGGGCTTTCTAAAAGAAGGCTATCAGCAGGCTGCACACCATCGTCTGTTCATTCATCGTCTGCTCCTCCATGTCAACACAATTCCGTGGCATAATGATTCTTTGCAGGGAGATTGATGGGCATATTTCATGCTAATTCTTTCTGGAGTTGGGAAGCCTTTATTTTCCTCATGTCAAAAAGAAAATGATGGCAGACATTTCCAGGAGAAATGCCACTGCATTCTTTATAATGTCATTCAGCTTCTGCCAGAATTAAACTATTGACCAAATTAATCTGTTTACCACACACATTGTGGCTTGATCTTCTTGCCCTGAGGGCTAAAGTGTCATGCTGCAGAGACATCCACATTTATTCTCAATAAGTGATGCTGAACTACAAAGTGCTACCTACATAGTTTGGGTCTGTAAGGTTTGGGAAACAAATGGAGGGTCTTTGCTGTGTGCTCAATAGTGTCTTCATACCTCACCCATCATCGCAATCATGTTGCTGATCATTATTTGTACCCTGATTGTAAGCTTTCTGAGGCTAAATGTCATATTAATAGAGTACCCCATAAAACATCTCATGTGACAGGTGCTCAACAGACAGTTACAAATGAGTCAACGAAGCCACTCCCTTCCATTTGCGAAGCCTCCCTCCTTTATCCATCTACAAAATGAGAAATTTTGATTGAGGACTTTAAAACAAGATTTGTGACCAGGGGACTGGAGAGTAGCTATAAGACACAAAGTTGAGAGCATGAGGGGAATCAGAAGACCCTGCTCCAAGCCAAATCTGTCCTTTGTGATCTGTTTATCCCTCAGGCTTCAGGCCAGTCAAGAAGGACTCAGAGCCAGCACCTCTCAAAGCAGAGACCCTGAAACCCTAGGGTTATAAGAAATTGCTTCAAAATCTATCATAGAAGTTAAGGGACAAGCTAATCTTAGAAATTCTGCCTTAATAGGTTTTATGCACTCAATTCTAGGTGAGATTTCCTTTGGGAGAAAATTGGTGTTGCCACTTGCAGAGAGAGAGAGAGAGAGAGAGAGAGAGAGAAATCTGAAAGGCCAAGCTGTTTTGTCCAGTTGATCAGCTGCCTTGTCTCCGGGAAGAAGGCTTTCTGGGATAGAAAACAACTGCTCACTGAATTATGATTTAAGCCAGATCCTATCACAAGGTCTTGAAATTCTGACGATCCTCCAGTTCTGGAATCATCAGAACAAAATAAGAATCTTTGGGAATATGATATCTATTGCCCAACTCAGCACCGAATGTTGAGGACTGAGAAGGAGCCTCCATTCTGGAGGAAGAAACAAAACCACCCACATAGCTACGTGTGGAGGGATGAAACACGGGCAGTAATCCAATCTCAGTGACACTCTGAAGAAAGGTCTCAGCTTCACTTCAGCCCTTGGACTGTGTAAAAACAGGTGAGGGGGTAATGGCAGGCCTTCTAGGAGCAAAGCAACAGCTAATACCACCAGTCCCCCCAGAATGCAGACCACAAGGTGGATTGGTACCAAAAGTGTGGGTCTCTCAGACCCTCCCCTCCTCTGGGTCTTTCTTGTTCCACAACTTGGGGCCCATTGTGACGTGCGTGTATCTATGGGGAGGAACCACAAAACTCTGTGATCTGGACATTTCCTCATTCACATCCAATAAAAAGAAGGTACAAATTCCATTTCCTTAAAAAAAACTCATGTCACTAGAAATGCAAAGAGGGGCGAACCAAGCCTGTTTGCTTCTGTCTCTTCCCTCTTTACTTACGGCAAACAGGAATGCCTGGCTTCCTGATCCTTGCCAGTTGACCTGAGCATCCCTGAATGATTCAAACGAGCTGTGAGACTTACAAATGCCACACAGTTAGTACAACCACTGAGGGGGTCTTTGGCCAAAATCAATGATTGAGTGGCTACAGCTACAGACTGTAGACATGGCTCCTGAGCCACAGGAAAAGCCCAGCCATCCTAATGGGACCTCAGGCTGCACAGACCCCAGAAGCACCTGTTTGCAAGACCCCACCCACACAAGACAGAAATAGTAATCATCTTTGCAATATTGCTTGATGTTATTTAGGTAGAAATGCAGTCCAGAAGTGCCAAGATTTTAAAAATCACCTCTAAGAACGTTTAAAATATATTTTGCTAAGGGGGAGAAAGCATGTACAAATATAATATTTTCAGTATAATTACTATATGGCAGCGCTTACCCAGATAATGGATTTACCTTGAAGCAATGTCAGAAATTGGGAACAATCTAAATATACCTCTGCCATCACCGACTGGTCCTGATCCATGAATTCGTTAGTACTTGGCCTGGCTGATGACATCCATCTCTCCAGCAACAAGATGAGCTCATGCACTGCAAACAGAGGCACTGGGAGCCCCTGGGCCTTTTTCGTTCTGATAATGGTCTGACTGGAGCTGTTCCGGAAGAAGGACTTGATCCTCACCAGACACACAAAGGGAAATTTTCAACTGACTTTGTCTGGAACTCAGAAGGGAACTTTAAAAACATAAAAATGATCTACTTCTTTTGATTTCTTTGTCTACCGCTAATTACAGTAAGATATAGGGAACAAAAAAAAAAAGAAAAAGAATGATGAATATTGATCTCGAGGAGAGTATGAATCAGACACTTGAATGCATGTGAAGGAAACTCAACATGGGAAGGTGATACTCTCAGTTGAGTCGCCAGGTCAAAGGAAGAGAGGCACATCTCCAAGAAAGATGAATCACTGCCCATTTGGGGAGGATGAAACAATGGATACCCATTACAGAAAGCTCAGAGGAGGGCAGCTTTGTCACTGGGCTGTAGAACAGTGATCAATGAGGACCACCTTTGGCCTCTGAAGAAAGGCAATCCAAGACTTGAAATTCTACTCTGAATAAAAGGGGCTTGTCATAGACAGGATTGCTCCCCCATCTTTCCTATATACAAACATCTCCTGGCAAACTTATTCAGGTTACCAGCTAATAGCAACTCAGATATGCTGGGGGCACAGAGGAAGCAAGCTTGGCTATAGTCTCTTGAGCAGCTAGCTTCTTAAATTTTTACAAGAGGCTTGTCTCAAACCACCAGAATTCCTACAGAAAAGCAAGCTCTGTTCATTTGCAGAAAGAGCTTCACACCAAGGGGCTTGGGGATTTTGTGTGGAAAGAAAAGTCATCTTACCAGTCCACAACAAAATGCATGATAAGGGGAACTAACGGGAGAAAAAGAAAACACCATAGTCTGAGCTATCTACCAAAAAGCAAATATACACATAATATTTATTGTATTCTTTGGGCTTATGTGAAAATTTAAAATACAATGAACCCTCAGTATTTATGTAAGAAAAATAAAATTTTGTCTTAAAAATATATAACATCATTAGATCAAAAGAAAATTGATAGCTTTATGTGTATGTGCATGCATGCGTGGGTGTAGTGTATGTTTGAGTGTAGTATAGTGTGTGTGTGTGTGTGCGTGTGTGTGTGTGTGTGTGTGTGTGTGTGTGTAGCTTTCTGTTAATCTATCAACTTTGGGAACAGGAATTAAAGATGCCATAATATTTATTTAGTCTTTTTCTATATTCTCTCCTAAAAATCTCATAGTAGGACATATTAATTATTTTTTAGTACTTTCAGATCATACCATATCTTATATCACTATATCACATAACTTTTTTCATTGAAATTATTATTGAGATCATTGTGGATTCACACCACACAGTTGTAGGAAATAATCCAGAGACATCACATATACCATTCACCCCCAAAAGAAATATCTTGTAATGTTGTACTATGCTATCACCATCAGGATATTAACATTGAAAGAATTCATTGATCTTATTCATATTTCTCCAATTTAAATTGTAGTGTGTGTGTGTGTGTGTGTGTGTGTGTGTGTTTGTGTTTGGTTCCCTATATTTTATCACATTCATAGGTTCCTGTATCCACTACCATGGTTAAAATGCAAAACAGTCACATCACAATGATCCCAGCTGTTGCCCGATTATAACCATACCTCCCTCCTTCCTGACCCCTATTGTCTTCTACCATCCCAAGTTCCTGGCAACCAGTAATTGTTCCTCCATTTCTAAAATTTTAGCACCTCAAAATGTTATATAAAATGGAACTGCATGGTATGTAACCTTTCTGAGATTGACTTTTTTTTACTCAGCAAAATTCCATGAAGATTCACCTAGATTGTTGCATCAATCCCTAGTGCTTTCTTTTCTTTCCTTTTTTTTTTTTTTTTTTTTTTTATTGCCTAGTACTATTTCCAAAGTATGGATGTATCACATTTTGTGTAATCACTCATCCACTGAAGAACATCTGGCCTGGTTCCAGTTTTTAGCTATTACAAATAAATCTGTTATAAATATTCATATGCAGGGTTTTGTAGGAACAAAAGTTTTCATTTTTCTGGGATAAACGTCCATGAGTGAAACTGCTCAGTTGTACGGCACTTGCATTCCAGATTGATCATGCCACTTTGCATTCCTACCAGTGGTACACAGCATCTCAGTTTCTCCACAATCTTGCCAGCAATGAGTGTTGCTGTTATTTTTCATTTTAGCCATTCGGACTGTTATGAAGTGATATCTCCCTGCTAAATTCTAACTTGCATTTCTCTGATGGCTAGTGATATTGAACAACATTTCATATATTTATTCGTCATCTGTTTAGTTCCTTGGTGAAATGTCTCTTCATGACTTTTGCTCACTTTGAACTGGCTTTTTAAAAACCCTCTTGAGTTTAGAGAGTTCTTTACATATTCTAGATATTAGCTCTTTACTGCATGTGTAGTTTGCAAATATTTTCCAGTCTACAGTTTATTCTTTCACATTTTTAATGTTTGAACAAAGGACAAGTTTTTGTGTAATTTTGAGGAAGTATAATTTATCAAACTTTGTTTTGCAGACCATTGTCAAGTCTAAGAGCTTGACATAGGGCTAGATCCTGAAGATTACATTTTCCTAAAAGTTATATCATTCTACATTTCATATTTAAGTGCTTGAGCCATTTTGTCTAATTTATACAATTTGTCTAAATTTGTCTAAATTTATACAATTTAGACAGGAATTTCTTTAAATCTATTATGTAGATTTCCCAGAGAATAGACATCTTTATGTTCAATCTCCCAATCCACAAATAAGACATGTCTTTTTAAGTTTTTATTGGTTTCATTAATGTTTCATAGTGTTCAGCATACAGATCACATGCATTTTCTTTAAGTTTATATCTAAATACTTCATTTAAAATTTTTCTTTAGTTATAGGTGGACATAATACCTTTATTTTATTTATTTATGTTTACGTTGTGCTGAGAATTGAGCTCAGTGTTTCACATATGCTAGGCAAGTACTCTACCACTGAACCACCTCCCCAACCCCTAAATGCTTCATTTTTAGAGTAATCATAAATAGTATTGTTTTAAATTTCAATTTTCACATATCCGTTGTGAGTTTGCAGCTATGTGCTTGATTTGTGTGTATTGATCTTATACCCCCCCCCCACCGACCTTGCTGAGCTCACTTATTGGTTATGGTGGGCTTTTTTTTTCTTTTTAAATATTCTTTGGAATGTTTTATGTAGACAACCGTGTCATCTGTAAATAGGCACAGTTTTCTTTCATCCTTTCTTTTCTTACCTTATTGCGATGACTAGAATTTCCTGTACTATGTTGAATAAGAGTGGTGATAGCCAACATTCTTGTCTGGTCTCCCCAGACTGGGCCATCTGGTATCACTGGGCTGTGAAGGAGAGTCGGAGGTTCATGGGGATGAGAAGACTTTTTCAAGTATTTGCTATAGTTGGATGCCCTCTTGCAGTACCTCCCAGCTTCCCAAGAGGCTCTGGGTAGGGAAAGGAGTCTCAGGCACAAGGAAAAAGAGGCTTCCCAGGTTGGGCCACTTGTGGAGTAAGGCTTCTTTTGCTGGTGGAACTCAGCCACAGTGGAGGACAGGACTCAGACTGTCAGGAAGGATGGTATTTCCCATGGCTGCTGTTATTAACAGAGCCCAAGTGCCAGGTTTACCTTATGCTGTCAAAGGAACTTCTATGGCATCAAGGAGGGATGAACCTACCTGGGCTGCCTTCTGTTGCTAGGTTATGGATCAGGAAATGCCATACCTGTTTCAGCTTCTCCCACGAGGTGAGGGAAAGACACAGTGAAGTTGCTGCTCACTGCTCCAGCCCTGGGATCCCAAGCCAACTCACCTGCTTCTTATCACCTCTCAGAGCTCTCCTCTGCTTGTCTCTTATGCAATTCCCCATTTTTATTGTTGTAATACTTAACAGGGAGGAGGAACAAGCCCGCATCTTCTTGTTCAGACCAGAGATCAGTCACACCAATTACCTCTCTATATCTTCTTAAAAGTTAGGGTGAGCGAATTCTTTTAGTAGAATTCCAAATAATGTATGTAGATATTGGTCCCTGCAGAAGAAAGAAACTAATACCTGTCCTCTTCCCCTTGAGGGTGGCCTGGAGTAGTGACTTGCTTCTAAAGAGAGAGGAGGCAGCTAGGGAGGCTGAGGCAGGAGGATTGCAAGTTCAAAGCCAGCCAGCCTCAGAAAAAGCGAGGTGCTAAGCAACTCAGTGAGATCCTGTCTCTTAATAAAATACAAAATAGGGCTGGAGTGGAGATGTGGCTCATTGATTGAATGCCCCTGAATTCAATCCCGAGTACCTCCTTCCCACCACCGAAAAAAAAAAAAAAAAAAAAAAAAAAAAAAAAANATACATGAGGTGATGGATATGCTAATTAGCCTGATCTAATCATTATGCCATGTATTCATGCATTAAAACATCACAATTGTACCCTAAAATTTATATACAATCATTATGTGTCAATTTTAAAAAATATACATAACTGCATTTTCAAACCCTAAAGCCTCATTTTAGCCACTACTTTCAACCTGACTCCTGGTAACACCAATTATTATGACTATTGACAAGAAAAACATGGTAAGTATCAGTGCACATTAGAGAAATGACTATGGGCAGAAGAGTGCCTGTGTATAGAGATAAACCCACAAGCAGTGTTGGCAGGTTGCATATGTGTGCATGGCTTGTAGATGCACATGTCCATGTGAAGATGCCTGCTGGTCAAGATCTATGGCAGGTGTCTGGGAATGAGTGCCACAGAAAGGAAGACAGGTGTGTGTGCTAGGAGCACTGGAGTGTGTAAGAATGGAATGTGTAAGACAGGTAGTTCATAAGTGGCTCAGCTTGTGGTCATCAGCACACGTGTCCGTCTGTGTGGGGTGTACATGAACACCCAGAGCTGTGTTTAGAGCTCCCCCTCTGACTGAAGCCCTGGTAAACAAAACATGCCATCTGACCAGCACTGTCCTGGGACAAAGGCAATAGGAGCCTATTCGCCCCTCATCTGGCTGTGTCCCTCCCACAGGGGTGGGGCTTCCCTGGGGCCAAGAAGACACATCCTTCCAGAGCTCAGGCTTTCCCTTTCTAGATGTGTCTTTGGTCCCTGGGATCATCCCAGAATTCCCTGCCCGAATGGCCCCGGGCCAACTCCAGAGCTATCTGGGCCTTTTCTCCAGCCCATCCTTTCCAGATGGCCTGAGCTGCCAGTGACAGCCCTGTAGGCCCAGGAGAGGCCACGGGGCAGTGGTGTGCCATGAGGAGGGGATATGATCTGAGCGTGCACAAGGTGAGCTGTCTGCACGCAAGGCACACGCCAGGCCCTTTGTGAAGCAGAATGAAGCCAAGAGTGAGAAGAGAAGGAAGGCTGTCCCCCTGGTGCCATACCCCGGTCATTACTGAGGTTAATTAACAAGGCAGGAGGACAGAACACACGTTACTGTTACACAGCAGGTTAACTTGATCTATGATTCAGTCATTAGACCCAGAAATATGAACCTCCACTTATGCTCTGCTATGGGTCCTGAAAATGTTACAGGTAGGCTGTGCACAGGTGTATGTACGTGCAGGCTTCCTGGGCTTCTTTGTGTTCCGATAATCCCAGTTGGGGCGTGGTGGTATCTGACCTGAACTAGAGAACATGTGGTTTACTTGAGTCGGTTCACACAAAGGCACACACCCTAAAATCTTTGGAGTGGCTTTATCATATCAAATCCCCTTAGCCATATACATGTTTGCACTCCAGAAATCCCTGCTGGACACAGAAATAAATCTAGCTTGGGAACTCCCAGATATAATTAAGTAGTAGTTTCAGGGGGCTGAGGTTGGTAGAGCACTTGCCTTAGCACATGGGAGGCACTGGGGTGGGGTGGGGGAGAAAGAGAGAGGGAAGGAGGGAGGGAGGAGGAAAGAAAGAAAGGATGGAGGGAATATAGGGAAGGAAAGAAAGAAAACAAAGAAGGAAAGGGGGAGGGAGAGAGGAAGAAAGAACGAGTTTCAGCAAACTACCTGGTCACTGGCAAACCCACAGTGTACTCATAGCCCCAAACCGATGCCATTCAGATCTAATTACTCTGGGGGTGACAACCAATGCAGGAATGAGAGGGACTTTATTGGAAACCACTTTAGTGCTGCTCCAGCTCATAGCCACGCTGCCCTCTGTAATGACTTCACCCAATTAGCTTGTAAGCAGCCTTCCTTTTGTAAATCAGTGATGCCAGTGAAATGAATTCTACATCCAGAAGGGAAGGGCAAGCGACTGGCAACTGCATGGAAATCATTAATTGGATTGAGCCTTTTAGGTTAAATGAATTATCATTACTTACTTGGTTTAGTGGCATCGTACAGAGATGAGGTCAAGTGGGCAGCCCACCATGATTTCGCCTTCCTCCCCGCATTTGCTCATTCTGGGAGGCAGAGGACTGAGAGGCTAGGTCCCTGCCTTCACAGTCAGTCCTCCATCCACTTGGACCCAGGAAGTGCTTATCCATCACGCATAGAGGCCATACACAGAAAATGTGCACATCTGCAAACTGCTTTCACTCCTAAAATGAAGTCTCGTTAGTTTGCTTAAAACCTCTGTCTAGACTGAGGCTGCGAGTAAATGATGCTCTATTGACATTTCACAAGAGTGTTTAATTCTCACAAGTCTCACAGGGAGGCAGGCTCAGCAAATACTCCCTTTTGTGAGCAAGCCATATGGTGTCAAACAAATGATTAGCCTCTATTTCTGGAGAGTAAATGGAGAAAATAAAGAAAATTTTGCCCTTGTTTATAGAGTCAACAAGTTAGTAACTCCTAACATTGAGGCTGCAGAAGGGAAGAAAAGTGTTGAGATCTCTAAGGCAATGGTTCTCAGACTTTGGTGTACTGGAGGATCGATCACCTGGAGGCCTTAGTAGAACAGAGGCTACAGGAGCTCATCCCCTTGAGTTTCTGCTTCAGTTCATCTGGGGAAGGAGGATGAGAATGTGCATTTCTGACAAGTTGCTGGACGATTTCTATGCTGTTGGTCTGGAGACTGCATTTTAAGGCCACTGCTTCAGGAAATAATTTTCTTACTTCCAATTACCTCTAAAAATTCAACTTGCTTTAAAAAATATATCATGGTAGTTGAAAATATGGATGCTAGAATCAAATAGATCCATGTTTTAAGTGTGATTCCAACCTTTACTACCTGTGTGATCTTGGGTAGACTATTGAAATCTGTTTTCTCTAAGTTGAAAGCAATTCCACATATGAATGAACAAAGGATAAAAATGAGCCAGTGTATGTAAAGCCAACCTACTATATACTTAATTACCAATATATTTTCTTATTAGTACTAATGAAGTGTTGATAAATTATAGTCCATGCTTTGTATTTGCAGACAAATCCTATCTTCGTTAAATTTAAAATTCACTTAGATTCAGGAACACAGTTCAGTCTTTGAAGCCACTTTTATTTTTTATTTTTTAAGAAGTTTTTTCTTTTTTAGTTGCAGATAGACACAACACCTTTATTTTATTTGTTTCTATTTTTATGTGGTGCCGGGGATCAAACCCAGTGCCTTATTCATGCTAGGCAAGTACTCTGCCACTGAGCCACAACCCTGGTCCCGAATTCTTCTTCTTCTTTTTTTTTTTTTTTTTATAAGCTAAACATGCTCCTTACAATCTTACTCACAGTGTAAGATTATTTGGGAAACTGTCCTTCACAGGAAAAAAAAAATCTAAGTTGTTTGAAATAGGAGCAAAACCTTATAATTATAACACATAAAAGAAAACTCTAGATGTATCTAAATTCATGACTATCAGAGAACAAAAAAAATAACACATAGAATCAAGTATTTCAATAAAAGAATGAAATAGCATGAGCAGAGTTTAAACAAGGAACTCAACGGTTGCTCAATGTTAGTAAATATGCTAGTTTCTGTTTTTCTGGAGTAAAATCAAGTAACTATCCCAAAGATGAGCAAAATTTGATCATCATTGTTGATTAGAGTAACCGTGGGTGCTCAATGTAAAAGGAACAGACATATACTGCCTTGACAGATAAAATATTTTTACCTCCATCCCAAGCTAGGATCACACTTAATGGCATAAGAGTCAAATACATGTGTAATGCTGTACTACAATAAGAAACATATGTTTAGTCTTCCTTCTTCTTTCCTGGAACGAAAGTATTAAAACCCGTGGAATTTCCTTAGTGATATGGGTGAGAGGAACATCTTTCGTTATTTACAGTAAGACTCTTTCAGCCATACCTGAGTTTGTGCTAATGAATCTGCTCTAAGAGGATAGGGGCTGGTTGCTAGAGAAACCACTATGTGATATTATCAGAAGATTGGAACTTTCAATCCCCCACCCCTAATTTCCAGGGAAGGAAGAGTGGCTAGGAGACTAACTTAATCACCAATGGCCAATGATGTAATCCATCATTGCTATGCTAACACAAGCTTCTATATAAGCCCTAAAAGATGGGGTTCCATGAATTTCTGGGTGAATGCACCCACTTACCAAGACAGTGGTATTGCCCAACTGCACAGGGCAGAAACCCCCACACTCCAGACCATTCCAGGCCTTGTCCTATGTATTCCTTTATCTTACTGCTCATACATATCCTTCTTACTCCTTCAGAATGAACCTGTAATAGTAAAGTGTTGCCCTGAGTACCGTAACCCATGACAGCAAACATGGAAGGGAGTAGAAGGAATCTTGGGAGGAACAACTTTCATTAGAAGTACAGTAGTCAACCTGTTACCGGCACCTGAAGTGAGGGCATCTCAGGGGACTGAATCCTTTCACCTGTGGGTCTTGACACTAACCCTACGCAGACAGTGTCAGAATTCAGTAGAATCAGAGGACAAACACATCCCATTAGTGTTTGTAGAGAATGGAACTGTGTGAAAAACCTACACATTTGCTTCTGAAGTAGTGTTTGTGTAGTGAAACAATTTTCCCTTTAATATGTGAGCAAGAGAACAAAAACAAGGAAAAAATTAAAACAAACAAACAAAACCTAAAGAAAACTAAAACGAGGGAGCTCATTATCACCATTACTAATTTACATTATATAAGATGAACCAGGGAAAGCTGAAATAAACATAAAAATTGGAAAGGAATAAATAAAACCAGAACTATGGAAAAACAAATGATTATATGCTTAGAAAGTCAAAAAGAATACAAAAAAGACAAAAAATGAGAAATCTAGCAAAGTAAAAAAAATTTGCAAACATTCATTGCTTTCTTACATATAAACCTCTACCAGTCAGTATACTTATAAGAAACAAATCCCATTTAATATAATACACATGAAATAGCATACCAGGAGCTAAGAAATGTGCAAGATCAATTAGAAGAAATGTTCAACTCCTCTCAAGGGACACAAAAGAAAACTTGCAGAGATCAGAGGACATACCATGTTCTTATACAGGAGAAAAATTCACAGAGTTATCAATTCTTCTTGAGGTAATTCATAAATGCTTTTTGACTGAGAACACTGATTTTAGTTTGGAGATTATACAAGTTTATCATTATTAAGTACATTTAGAAAAATAAATATGTAAGCCTATAAAGAAAAAGGAAAACAAATCTGAAGTAGGTAAGTCATGAAGAAGAAGAGCTCTAGCAGTATATTACAGAGCAGTGATTAAAATAGTGTGGTTCTAGTACTGAAATATGGCTAGATGACAAATGGACCAAAATACAAAGACCAGAAATCACACCAAATACAATGGGAATGCAGCATAAAGTAAAAGTGGCATCACAAATCCGTGTGCAAAATTCAACTACTGATATAACAGAAACTGAACAGCACCTCAAGAAGAAAGTCAGTTCTACATCTTACATCAAAATCAATTCCATGTGTATTAAAAGATGAGAGGAAAAAATTCCTTACTAACCTTGAAAAGAACACCCTTCAAATCATTCCTAAATATCTAGAATCCAAGAAATTTAGAGTTAATAAATTTGAATGAATGAAAATGAAAATTTACTTGGCCCTAAGTAAAGTCAAAGGGCAAATACCACCACTGAGAGTTTCCTTTTTACATTCAAATTATAGATAAGAAACAAGTCTATCACTATATAAAGAGCTTCTAGAAATTAACAAGACCAAGAATCCAACAGGAAAGTGGATAAATAATACAAATAGAAATATCTATTAACAAGGCTGTTTGGAACAGTTATTTTTAAATACCTTACCAGAGGCAGAAATTTGGCAATAGTCACCAAAATGACAAATGAATGTATCTTCTAACCCAGAAACTCCTCTTCTGGGAATATATGGCATATTGAAGAACTGGCAAATAAGTGTGAAATGATAATTTATGCAAGGTTATTTGTTGCACTTCTGCTAATGATAGTACAGTACTGGAAACAACTCAACTGCCCGTCAATAGGGAATACATTAAATAGAGTATATTTGCACATTGAAACACCAAACACATTGAAAGAAGAAAGTAGTCAATGATAGTCTCTATGAGTAAATAGGGAAGCACCTCCAAGATATATTCTTTCTTGCAAAAGCAAAAGTGGAGAACATTGTGCAAAACAGGCTAACATTTATGTCTTTAAAATAGGAGAAAGAATAGGCATATGTATGTTAATGCATGTATCAAAACATCTCTGGAAAGCAACTACTATAATAGTGACCCTAGGATGAGAATAGTGGGCACAAAGAGCCCTTTTACTATATTCCTATTTATTTTTATTTTGAAACTAACTGAACATATCACCTACTTAAGAACTATACTCAACAAAAAACATAAAAAGCAATGTGATCTTTTGTGGGATGATTTTTTGGAAATCACTATACAATCATGCCCTGGGAAGTGCCTCATCACCCTTGCTCTCTCTTGAGCCCCATGTTTTCCTTGGGGGAAGCACACTGAGATCTTAAGATGCCATATAATTGGCAGGTATTTTTTAAGCCTCTTAGAATTATAATGAATTTCACCCAAATGTCAAAGACAGTCTAATATTCCATGTTTTAAATTTTCAGTCTCATTTCCCAAAGACCAAAGACATCATCAAGAGGTGATTTTCCAAGATCAATAGAAGAAAGGTTAGTATGTAAACGTGGACTGTCACATGATATGTGAGGATCAACCTGAAAAAACTGGTTGAAGTCCCTGAAATAATGGAAGACCAATTCACACAGAAAACTTCTTAGCATCCTGTGTTACCCAAAGATGTTCAGCAAACCCACCTAAGAAATATTTCTGCCCATTTTTTTACTTCTGCATTTTTATAGGAAGTCTACAGGAAAAAAATGCCATAATTTAATGCACTGATGGTACTGCTGATTCAATTTTCTGCTTGCATAAATGTCTGTTAAATCCCTTATTATGAATGAACACGGCGGGCCTCAGGTATGAGACCTCCAGTTCTAATCGCCACAGCCACCAGAACTAATGATGCTGTAATGACTCAAAACTGATAAACTAGCAGGCTGGCCTTCCCCTCCATGCTGTTCTGTGGGCTTGTACTAACAGCCCTGCCTAAGAGAGGCAGAGTCTATGGGCAATGAACAGGGATTAAAGGATTATCTAACAAGATAAAAGCAATGAGAATGAAGCCATTTCTAATAAGGTGGCATCAGCTCTCTGTCCCGACAGAAACGGCAATCTCAGTAAATATTCCAGAGAAGGGAGTTGCAGCTTGTGCTATTATTGATGAAAGATAGAATTCTAATAAAAATTCAGTGAGTATTGAAAATGTCAGAGATGTATTCATTTCATGTGTAATAAAGTAAGGCACATAAAAATAACATGTTGCCTATAAAGAGACTATTGTGTTCAATACAGATGTACAAAAACACAAAGTTAGGGACTTGGGAGAGTCTGCTGGCGGCATAGGGATCCACAAAAAGCAAAATCCCAAAGCTCAGTGTGTACAAAATTCTGATGTGAGCTGGGACTTGGAGAGACTGCTGTGAGAAACATACTGTCCTTTAGGTAACTGCAGGGCCATGGCTTCCACTGTATGCTTTTCAAACTAAAGGACTTCAGGAGGAAAAAAATGAAAGTCGAATTTGAAGGGAAAAAAATGTACTGATGTATCTGAAAAAATAGTCACAAATTAGATCTGAATTCTAGATATATTCAAAAATCTATAACAATAAAATGGAAATGCTGATTTCTGAGAGAAGAACTAAAAAACAGGAATAAGTAGCCTTGAGTGTGAAACCATGAGAATGTCAAGTCTGTGGGTCTCAGTTAAGGGATGCCCTGCAAGTAGTCAGAGTCCCACCTGACCCTGGCCACTCAGGTTTGGTTCTGTTCTCAATGGAAGGTATGGAATGCTCACACCAGTGGGAAGGAACTCAAACTCATGGACCGCAAATCCCTACTGGGCATGCCTTCAGTGCAAAGGGCTATTATCCAGTTATCCCTGTAACCTGGGAGGCCAGGTGCTCTCTGCCATGTCAACTTTTGTCACATTCACCTAGTGTCCTCCAACCTGGGCACTAGAGTTCAAAGACTATAGAGTAGGAAGTCAGACTCTTCCAAACAAGACCTTTCTTATAGGATTATTTAAAAATATTAATTCTATTACTTATCAATGTCTATGGTACAGTTTACCTCCATATCTAATAAGAAAAAAAATTCAAAGGTATGATTTTTAACTCAGTAAGGCCAAATCATCCTCTGTAGACTTAAATAACATGATAATTACTCGCTTTCCAGCTGATCTCCCACAAAATTGAGGCAGCATTAGTGAACATGACAACTTGTCCCACTAGAAGTAGAAAATAAATTTTATGGGTATTAGGTTTCCAGGTGAGAGCTAACATAATTAATAGTAAACACATCCTGTTTCATTGAGATTCTTCTTGATGCCAGTATTTAAAAAAAAAAATCAATGATCTTTTCAACTTAATAACCAATCTGAAAACCAATTTAAAAAAAATAATTGGTTCAGAAATGGGAAAAAAAAAAACCACATGGATGTAAGTGTATCTTTCCATTACTTTCTGATGCTTTACGAGGCCATTCCCAGGACTCATAGAACTTTATAAGAAATAATTATACTTCTAATGATTATTACACCAATTGTTGGTTCTAATCAATAGTTAAGGGCATAAGAAGAGGGAATTAATTAAACATTCAAAATTGCTCCTTAAAAATGAGAGCAAAATTGGAAGCAATACAGGCATTAAGAACCCACAGGAGTGACAGAAGTCCACGCTCTGGGTGTGAAGATTCCCTAGAACATAGGGCTTCAGTTTTGCAAAGGTTACCAGGTAGTGATAGTATCGGAATCCCTGAGATGGCAATAACCTCCAGGGGCCTCACATGACACAGTTATAGTATGAATATGGTTCCCATCAAAACTCATGTTGGGGCTTAATTCCTAAAGGTAGCAGTGTTGGGCCTAGTGGGAGGTTTTGGGTCATGAGGCTTGGGACCTCACACATAGTTCCATACTCTTCTTATCACAATGGCTTTGCTATAGTGGGAGTTCAGGACTCCTTCTTTTTTGCACATTCCTACTTAATTATCTGCTTTCCACCATGATGCAGCACAAGGCCCTCACCAGGGCTGTGGTTGCCTGATCTTGACTTTTCAGCCTCCAGAATAATGAGCCAAAATGAACCTCCTTTCTTTGTGAATTACCCAGTCTCATATGTTATAGCAACAGAAAAATGGACTAAGACACAGCTCCTCCATGAATTTTCTAGAGCATAAATTATCTCACAGCTGCATTTCTTCTAAGAAATGTCTTCTAAGAAGCTTTAACTTCCTTGAGACATTCTTTAGGAATATGATCTATGGTCAAATAAGTTTGGAGAACACTATATATCGACCTCTCTTTGAAGAAGCATCATGTACATTAAGATACTAAATTCATTTATTAGCTCTAATAGTTTCTTTGTAGACCCTTTTGGGTCTGCTAGGTATAGAATCATGTCATCTGAAAATAGTGATAATTTAAGTTCTTCTTTTCCTATTTTTATGCCTTTAATTTCTTTCGTCTGTCTAATTGCTCTGGCCAGTGTTTCGAGAACTATGTTGAACAGAAGTGGTGAGAGAGGGCATCCCTGTCTTGTTCCAGATTTTAGAGGGAATGCCTTCAATTTTTCTCCATTCAGAATGATGCTAGCCTGAGGCTTAGC
>NW_026000221.1:4257876-4276269 GCF_001458135.2 Marmota marmota marmota
AAAAAAAAAAAAAAAAAAAAAAAAAAAACCATACTAAGGACTCTGAGAAGTCCTGGGCTGAAGAAGCCAAATTAATATTTTAATATTCTCAACTTCTCTCACCAACATATATGTGTGTGTGTGTGTGTGTGTGTATATATACCTATTAATATCTGTTAACAGGGTGAGGAACATCCTTAGGAAGGGTTTCTCTCTCTGATTTTCTTAGTGGTCTCCTATATTCTAATTCGATAGTTAGTGACAGGACTTAACCACCCTATAAGCAGTCCATCCAATCACTATGGACAACTCTAATTATTGAAAGGATATTGTTGGATTCACTTCAGGTTTTAATGTGAATCTGATCAAATATTCAAATTCACACTATCCCCTTAACCACTGCAACATTACCAACCTCTTCACTTACCTGTAAGCCTTAGTTACATCATATATATATATATATATATATATATAAACCTTAGACATTCTATCTATAAATTGACTATAAATTACTCGGGGTCAATTACTATTATTAGTCTTATATGAAATTTTCCTTATGTTGAGCTAAAGTTGGTCTCCCTATACCTTACACCTACTAAGACTAGTTCTATTTCCTGGAATCAAATGGAACATATCTTATCCCACTTCCATCTATCATGTTGGCTTTTTTCCAAAATCAACATCCTGAGTCCTCCTAACACTCTGCCAAGGCTTTCAGACCCTCCATGGTCACCGCCACATTTCAGTGTTTCTCATTGTCTCCAACACTGTGACTCACTGTGTTGTGTTAAACTCCCTTTCTGATGGGTCTGGCAAGGTCTGGGTGAAGACAGTGCTTTGAAGGGATCTTCACACTTGGAGCTGCACATCAGTGATCACTTCCACCCACCACTCCAGATCTTATTCTGTTATACAAATTCTGCCTGAAGTTGCCTAAGCTACCTCGCCTGGGACATAAGAGGGAGTAAATGGAAGAACCCAAGACAAAGCTGAAGGTCAGAGTGGGTTTCTGGCCGCTGCACTGAGTCACATTTATGAAGTTTCTGCTACACAAGTCCTTAAGGTAGGTCCTTGGGTCAAATAAATCAAAGACCCCATAATAGGTCTACAGAATCCAATCTCGGTGGGTAGAATCCAAGATCCACATTTTTATCAAGCATGATATTAAAACTGGAGGACCAGCCTGGAGCATTGGTGCACGCCTGTAATCCCAGCAGCTCGGGAGGCAGGAAGATCGCAAGTTCAAAGCCAGCCTCAGCAATGGCAAGGCACTAAGCAACTCAGTGAGATCCTGTCTCTAAATAAAATACAAAATAGGGCTGGGGATGTGACTCAGTGGTCAAGTGCCCCCAAGTTCAATCCCCAGTACCAAATTAACTAATTAAATAAATAAAACTAAAAGAACACTACCTGCAGTTTGAAGGACATCTAAAGTTTAACTTCACTTTGCAAAACTGTCTGATGAACTAAGGAAGGGAAATTAACTGGGTTAAGGAAGAGATTGAGGAGGGAGGAGGAACAAGGCAGGCAGAGGCCATGAACAAGGCTCTGAGAAAAGCCTCTTGGGGGAGGGTACTGCAAAGAGAAGCTGCAGGTGAAGGTTTGGGTCTAGTCCAGGCCCTGGCATGTAGCAAGTTCAGCTCACTGAAACCTAGAAGAACCCCCTGAGATCTCATTTGCTTGCAGGTCAGTGATAAAAACACCAAGTTTAGGCTCTCCTTTGGTTCAGGGGCCAACATCTGAGTAGAAATGATGACTCTGCTATGGGGAGTCCCTCACCCTATGTTTGTGGAACTGATGCCAATCATCAACTGATGCAATCATATGCTTTCTTTGCAGTATCTCTTCTGTTTATATATCCATCATCAACCACAGTGCAGGAGACTTAACACATATATCTCCTAGACCTCAGGTACACAACCAGTCATCACCATAGGTGTTCACAGAACACTTAAAAAACAACGACAACAAGACTAATGTTTCTTTACTACAAAAAAAAGACTCTCATATGAACTCTTTTGACCTGTTTTTCCACACATGACTTGGAGGCTTAGGATTAGTTACCCAGCAAAGTTTCAACATATATTTTTTAATGTACTATTCTTTTGGTTTCATGACTAAGTGAGAATATGCAGAGAAGTATAAACTTTCTGAGCCCTCTTCACACTTAAAGACTTATGGCATCCTAATCTTTCTAGCCCATTACCTGATAATATGAAACCTTGGCATATTCTCCGTTTAATGCATAGTTGTCAAATTCATTCATTCACTCACTCAGTCAACACTGCCGAGCACCCTTCTCTGCTAGGGTCATAAGCGTGAGTGACTTACCATCCTGCTCTTGGGATTCAAAGCCCAAAGCCCAGTAGGAAAGCCTTTCCATAACTAGTCATGAAATGAAGCAGGAGCAATATCTTCCATGGTATCCTCCTTCCTAACCGACTGGCCCATCTCTATGACAACGTAGATGATACTAATAAAATTTTGAGATAGCTAGTGATAGAAGACAATATTCTTGGGGATAGTTTAGAAGTCCACTCTGAGTTCAGAGTCTGGCTCTACAATCTATTTGCACTGTGACCCTGCGCCTCATTTTCCTCATCTGAATACAGGGATGAGAATAGCTACAGTCTTACAGAGTCAATGCACAAATTCAAAGATGATCACATCAAGGGCTTAGCATAGAAGCCAGAACATAGGACACAGCCAGTCCTCAAAATTAGCAGATGTCGATGGATCCATAGGCTATAAACAATCCTCCGTCAGGCTTAGAGGAATAGTGACTAAGATTAGCTACAGTTTTCACAAACCATAAATGCTTCCCTATCAGAGAATTCTGGACACATAGGCCCAAAAAATACAACACAATTTTTTTTAATCATCTTTAAGAAAAGGTGACTTTTCTTTAAACAGATGTCAAGATCATGATGAGATCTGGAGCCCAAAACTTTAGTGTCACCATGTGCTAATTCCCCACAAACTCTTCTGAAGAGGAAACATGGCTTATTTTCCTCACCAAACAGAAAATAACAGACAACTGGAAACATTACAGGAGACAAGAGGGACTCGGGTTTCCCACCAGCAACGCTGTTCGTTGTGGACATTTTCAGCTCAGGCAAATAACTGCCTCAAAATTTAATGTTGGAAAAATATTCATGTAACAAAAAAATGCACATTTCCTTTAATATACTGGCTTCACTTCTAGGAATTTATCCTACAGAAGTAAGTACAGAAGCATGATAGATTTCATTACAATGCATTCTATGAACCATCTTTGATAATAACTAAAAACTGGAAACAATTAAAATTCAACAATGAGAACATAGTTAAATAAGAAACTATAATTTAGAAGTACATACACAGTAGAATACTATTTAAAATAATGTATTGGATGAACAGTCAACAAATATTTAAAAAGATGTTCAACATCTCTTGCAATTAGACAGAGGGGAATGAAGGGAGGGGGGGAGGTGTGGGGATAGGAAGGATAATAGCATGAATTGGACATCATTACCCTATGTGCGTATGTGATTACATGACCAGTTTAATTCCACATCATATACAATTGGGAGAATGAGAAGTTATACTCCATTTATGTATGATGTGTCAAAAATGCATTCTATTGTCATGTACAACTAATTGGAACAAATAAAAAAATTTTAAAAAAAGAAAACCTGGGGAGCCCAACTCCTGAAGAAGGAGTCCACCAGTGGAATAATTGAACAGCACTTTTTTTGCCCTTCTTCCATGTAAAGACAGCGCAGGACTGCCCTCACTACACATTGATACCAACACCTTGACCTGAGACTGTTCAGCCTCCAGAACTATAATAAATAAATTTCAACTAAAAAAAAAAAAAAACTACACACAGATTCCATATTCTTTCCGTCAGAATGGCAGTTAGAAAGAGTACAAGTAACAATAAATTTTGGCAAGGGTGTAGGGAAAAAGGTACACTCATACATTGCTGGTGGGACTACAAATTGATTTAACCTCTCTGGAAAGCAGTATGGAGATTCCTCAGATACTTGGAATGGAACCACCATTTACCCAGTGATCCTAACTCCTCAGTATACATTCAAAGGTCTTAAGATCAGCATTCTATAGTAATGCAGCCACATCAATGTTTATAGCAGCATAATTCACAATAGCCAAGCTATGGAGCTCACTTAGGTGCCCTTCAACAGAAGAATAAATTCTTAAAAATTCTTATTTTTATACCTCACACATGTTTTTTTTCATTTAAAAAAACCTTTATATTTACATACACACATATATATATATTATATATATAATCATATATATATTATATATATAATCATATATATATTATATATATATATATATATATATATATATATATATATACACATATCTATAATGGAGTATTACTCAGCCGTAAAGAATGATTTCATGACATTTTCAGGTAAATGGTTGTAACTGGAGACCATCATGCTAAGTGAAGTATATCAATCCCCAAAAAACAAAGGTTGGAACTGATATGTGAAAGCTAACCCACAATAATGGGGAGAGAAGAAGAATAGAAGTTCAGTGGATTAGACAAAGTGCAATGAAGGGAAGAGAGGGTATAGGAAAAGAAAAGACAGTGGAATGAATCTGACATAACTTTCCTATGTACATATATGAATCTCAGCATCATGTCCATCAGCAAACTATAGTATGCTGTACAAGACTGGGGTCCTAATTAGAATAAGGTACATTCCATGCTTGGGTAATAATATCAAAATGGACTCTACTGTCATGTATACCCAAAAAGAACCAATAAAATTTCTAAAAAGTAATGTCTTGATGGATGAATTCATATGAACAGCTCTCTAGAAAGAGTTAGCATGCATTAAAATGAATATGTTTACACACAAACTGCTCTAATCACAGAGTCAACTTCTAAAGGGGGTTACCTGAGAAGCTGTTAATAGTAGAATCTATGAGAATAATAATTATGGAATAAAGGGGAACCAAAGAGTAAAAGAACTTTAAGTTCATTTTTTACACTTTTGAAGTATTTGAAGTTTTTATACCTCACACATGTTTTTTTTTTCACTTAAAAAAAAAAAAAAACCTTTACATTTATAAGTTGTCAGTTCAAAAGCCAAAATTCATCACCAAATTACAATTAACACTGAGCTAAAAGAAAAAGTTCAGAAGAAATTAAAAGTTGGCCTTTCTGGAAAAACTTGACAAACACCATGATGAAGGCAGGTAGTACTTTTAGACTTCTTTTCTTAGAAACAAACCATTTGACAATCAGGTCCCTCTCTCCTTACATGCAGCATAATATAGTGGAGACACCTAGGTCTGAACTCAGACTCCAAGGGACCCTCAGCTAGGAGTCAACAACCTGTCGTTCAAGGCCAAATCTGGCTCCCCACATGCTTTGTATGACCCATGAATTAGGAATGATTTTCACATTTTTAAGTAATTGAAAAATGCAGAACAATCTTTCCTAACACATGAAAAGTATATAGAATTCAAAGTTCAGTTTCCATGAATAAAGTTTAGTGGAACCCAGCCACACCCACTCGTATGCATGTTGTCTATGTCCACTTCCATCCTCCAAGGCAGAATTCAGTTGTTCTGATAGAAACCCAAAGCTTAGAATACTATTTGACCTTCTATAGAAAAAGTTTGCTCAATTTCCATGTCTATAAAACAGGTATCATAATATCCCCAATTCACAAAGAAGTTGTAAAGAGTGAATGTCATAAGTGAAACACTCAGAATTTACTGGGGTTTTTAAAATTCTATTTATTTATTTATTTATTTATTTGTCTGTATATTTATTTATTTATTTATTCATTCATGCATGCATGTATGCATGCAGTACTGGAGATTGAACCCAGGGCCTCAGGCATGGTAGGCAAGCACTCTTATGACTGAGATATATCTGCAGCCCTGTTTGGTTTATAATATTTTAAACGTGGAAATCAGCAGGATTTTTGTTTGTTGGCCTTGTTTTTTTAAACAATTAATGGATGACAGTATGATTCTTTTGGGGGTTGTCTTAGTGGTCTATAAAATAGAGTTGTACCTTAGATGAAGGAAATCTGGGTCTGCCCCTGTTGGTTACCTAATGCTTTGGACTGTGGTCGTGATTATCTTTACTTTGACCACTAAAGTCTCCACATGATTATCCCACTCAGGGGTGATGCTTAGTGACCACCTCCTTTTGCAGAACCAGTCTTTTAGGGAGATTTGTGTGGCCCCTTCACAGAAGCTGAGTGGGCCTGGTTGTGCAGTCTTCTGCTGCTCCCTCAGCTACACCCTCCTCTTTTTCCAGATAACACAAGCTGATTGTGTCCAGAGCCTTGGAAAGCTGAGTGTTTCCAAGACATCCTCAGGAGGACTTGTGGAACAGCCTCAGCATTCAGGCGGTGTCTGCATTATGCTAGTGTGGAAGGGGGAGAACCAAAGCAGCCTGAAGAGTGTAAGAGAAAGTAAGAGCGATGCCAGTCTATGAGGATCAGAGCAGACACGTGTCCCAAGGTGGGTTATGCGGCTAACCCTGTATAACTCAATCTCACCGACACTGGCTCCTGACTGATTTTTCCAACAACTTTGCAGGTTACATATCACTAAACCAATTCTACACAGCCAGGCAAGCCATGTGCCGTAAGTCAGGTCCCAGCCAACAGCAGGGTAGCACTGGAAGGCAAAGGCCCATTTTCTTTCCATTTTACCAGTGGTTCTCAATTTTGAGTGGGCATCAGAATGACCCAGAGGCTTGTTCCAACATAAATTGCTGACCCTCTACCCACAGTCTCTGATCCAGCAGGTCTGAGCAGAGCTGGAGAATCTGCATATTTAGCAAGTCCTCAAGTGATGCCCATGCTGCTATCTGGGGGCCACACTTTTGCAAACTACTAAATTATAGTCCCAAGCAACTGTTTTTGTTTTTGTTTCTAATTTTATTTATTTATTTATTTATTTATTTATTCATGCATGCATGCATGCATGCAGTACTGGTAAATATAAAGCCCTTATCCAGTCATCAAATTTTCTACCTCCTACTTGCCCCCACCCCAAATCCTACCCAACCACATCTACACAACAGGATATATTATTATTTATTTGAGGGATAAAAAGATTCCATTGTTGTCTTGCAGGGCTGAGGGCAAAACCTTTTGCCGAGGGCCCACAGGCCAGTCTTCATTGGCCCATAACCAGCTGGGGAATTTGGGGCAAGTGATTTCTCCTGTCTGGCCTTATTTTCCTCTCTGAGCAGTGCAAGTCCAAATTAGATGATTTCCAAGAGTCTGCCCTGCAGAACAATAAGGCTAATGCTCTAAGGCCAGCAGAACAGCCACCCTGCCCCCTGCTCACTGTTGATCCCCACAGCTCCTAGAGGGCTTCCTCTCCATAATGACCACACCACTGGGAATTTATTAGGTAGGAATTAAACAGTCACCTGTGAAATGATGGCCACTCCTTTTGGCTGCTCACTCCTATGACAGCTGATTCTAGGTGGTTACATACGCTTGCATATCATTAACGACAGGATGATGAAAAAAATTCAGACTATACCATCCCTCCTAAATGAAGGGGAGTTTCCCTTTGGTTGTACTAACATAGATGGCTCCTCACACTGTGTACCTTCTCCAGGCCTCCCCTCTCTCCTGGTTCTTGCCTCTCTAACAGTCTAACTAATGCCAGTCTCTGTAGCTCTGTCTCTTTAAGAAGCTTTGGTCAGGGAAAAGGTGATACATGGCTTCACGTGTGCTATGTTCACTGGGCACTGAAATGACTGGCCTCAGAGTGCTCGGAGTCCACTGCTCTTAGACCAGTGTTGGGCATCTACCACCTGCATGGCTGACAGTCCTGGCGAGGCTGAGGTGATGGTACTAGTCGTCAGGGAGTCAGAGCCTCTGGTGAAGAGGACTGGCTGTGCCCCAAGAGCAGGGCCCCTCTACCTCAGCACCACTGTCTAGGCACCCGTCAGGGAGACCATTCCGGGCAGTATATGTATGGAGGAGTCTTCCAGCCTTTGCCCTCCAGATGCCAGTAACTCCCTATCCCAACTGTGATGACCCAAAATGTCTACAGACATTGCCAAATGTCCCCTGGGGGTAAAACTCCCCCACTGAGAATCACTTTTCCTAGACAAGAGAGGGTGGTGTGAACAGAACATTTAAATCCCCCTAACCAGCACACCAACCAGGCCACCTTTCTCTCTTTTTATTTAGAAACAGAAAGGCTCGAATCAAATTTTTCAAATGACAACATTCAAAATTATACAAAACAAAAAGTAAAGATCTTCATGGCCCTCCCAGTCAATTCCTCAGAGATAACTAGTGAGGATTTGGTGTTGATTCAGATATTTTATATGTAAATGGAAGCATTCATCAGATGTATACATACATAAACACTTGTTTTACATAAGGAGAATCATATTAGACACACTGCTTGCTTTTTGATACTCATATCATGAATACTTTTCCAGATCACTACATATGAATGTCCTCAACATTTTAAAAATCCTCTGAGTATTCTAGTCTCAGGAACTGAACTCTGTTTCTCAGTTGTAAAATAGGAGCAACCATGGCTGTAGGTTCTCGCTAAGATTATGTATACACACACACACACACACACACACTCTCTCTCTCTCTCTCTCTCTCTCTCTCATAAAAATGCATTTTTAGAGAAGAGTAGAGTAGGAGAATAAGGGCTCAGCAAGTGACAATTATTTAACAATTACTAACTTAGCATTTACTTAGTGTCCAGTCCTATGCTGGACTCTAGAAATACAGCAGTATGTGGGACATAAGTAAGCTTGCTCCCCAAAAGATCTTTCTCCAGCTGTGAAAGCAAATAGTAGATGAGTCTTTAAGATTATTACATGGCAGATGCATAGTAAATATTTTTTAACATTTATTTATTTTTTAATTTTTTTTAGGTGTAGACAAACACAACACAATGCCTTTATTTTTATGTGGTGCTGAGGATCAAACCCAGGTCCTGCCCTTGCTAGGTGAGCGCTCTACAGCTGAGCCACAATCCCAGCCCATAATAAATATTTTTTCCTGAGAAAAAAGTTGTTAAATAATAGCAATGTGACAATGCTGAACATAGGCTATTAGGAGAAGGTGAACCAAAAAAGTCTTAGGGTCAAATAGAAAGCCTTCCTCAAATGAGTGGCATACAAAACTGAGAGCTCAATAATGAATTGGACAGGCCACAGGAAGGGGCACAGGACTAAGCTGGGGGACAGAATGTGTAGAGACCCCAGGTCAAGCTGTGAACTAACCATAATATCATACTACACTCTTTTTTTTTTTAAGTGTAACGTAGGATTTATTGAAGAACAGGAACAGAACTCTTGTAGTTCAAGAGTGACCCATAGCAGGTTTTGTCTGCCTGAGTGTGTTAGTCTAGGAGCTTATATAGTATATGATTCACTGTCATTGGTCCCAACTTATGCTAATTAGGGTTTGAAAAAGTACTAATGCTGTTGGCCCAAATTCATGCTAATTAGGGCTTGGAAATGTTATAGGACATTCTTTTTTTAATATTTATTTTTTAGTTTTCAGTGGACATAACATTTTTATTTCATTTTTATGTGGCGCTACCACTTGAGCCATATCCCCAGCCCCCTGTTATAGGACATTCTTAAAGGAACTTCCAATGAGCTAAGAGATGAGAGACCTATAACTCGGTTTCTCAATTAAAACTGTATCTCCCACCATATCATCTAGAAAGTTATACCACCAGTATAAATTTGCATTTAGTACAGTTGGGAAAATATGGTTCTAAGAAAAATGGAACAGAAGAAAAAGGCAGGTAACAGAGTCATGAGCATACAAAACCCAGAGAATATTCTACTGAAAAGTTCCTACAGAGTGACTGGCCAGACAGCTGGCATTATCTTAAGTGTTCCCCAGCCTTAGAATCTTGAACCTGAAGGACCTTGGAGGAAGAAGTAGTCCCTCTCCTTTCTCCTCCAGGGAAGTCCAGCTCAGTGATGGTGAGAATGTGGCTCTACCATTCAAAGCTGGAGAAGAGACCACTGGTCAATGCTGGGCTTTCCTTGAGAACAGAGGCCAGACTAATCTATTCTCCAGGTGCTCAATGGGTACTCTGTAAAGATGTGGGCTTTCCAGATCCTTCTTCATTCACATCCCCCCACCTTCCTCAGTGTAAGGGGAAAGCATTCCCTTCTCAATAGAAGAAACCAATCTTTACATGAGTCACATTAAGAAATTGCACAGCATTTGGAAATTTATGCCTTTATCTGCAGCTCTGGCAAGACAAAACACGGCTCCAGGGTCATTTATTTGCCTGCCATTCTTGCCAAAGACGATACAACCCATTCCAAGGAATAGGTTAGTTCCAAACTCATGAAACTGAAGCTCTAAACTGATGGGTTAGATTACTTTTCTTTACTAGGAACATACAGTAATTCAGCTATTTTTTATCTCAGTCCCTTATATTTGCAGTGAATGAGGCTTGGACTGTATAACTAACCCATTTATTTAGTTGTCTTGCAAGCTGCACAGTCATGACTTTGGTTAACTAAATACACTTCAGACATAGCAGCTAGGCAGGTTGTTTGGGAAATCCTAGGAGGAATCACTTCAAAAAGAAATTACCACCTCTCATCAGATCGGCCTTTTCCAAGAACTACATAAAATCCAGGTCAGAAGCAATGATAACGGTACCCCATCCCATCTGGTGCTCAATTTCCGTGTGGCTGCCCACTCTTCGGTGTGTGCATCCCAGGGATGGTGACTTGGTTTCCTCCATGGCAGTCTTATGCTCTCCCTACAGGTCTCATGCTACAAAAATTCTATAACTGAACTGAGCCAGAATCCCTCCCTTTGTAACTCCCTCCCACTCATTTCAGAGCTACCATCCGTAGCGAACATCCTCAGTGTCCCCACTACCAACAATGTTCTGAGTACCCAGGCACAGCTCTTGGGTTGGAAGAAGTTTAAAACTCCGTGCACTGCACTATGTGATCCTGAGCTTGCCTACCCCTCATGGGGTTCTAGCACCCACCACTGCTTTAACACCTGTACATTAACTCACTTGAACTTATTTCAGGACAAAAAAAAAAAAATATGGGCCTTGCTGACAGCAGAATGATGAGCATTCACCTCTAACTTGAAAGAATCATTGCATCATCATGAACTGGGAATTTCTCCTCCTTTATTATCACAGACAGAAAAAATTACTCAGACTAGGCACAGTGGCCCATGCCTGTAATCCCAGTGGCTCAGGAGGCTGAGGCAGGAGGACGTCAAGTTCAAAGTCAGCCTCGGCAACTTAGTGAGGCCCTAAGCAGCTTAGTGAGACCCTTCCTCAAAAAAAAAAAAAAAGAAAAAAGAAAAGAAAAGAAAGGTCTGGGGATGTGACTCAGTGGTTAAGTGCCCCTTGGTTCATCACCAGTATGATAGGGAGGGAATGGGGTGGGGGGAGAGAGAGAGAAGAGGAGAGGAGAGGAAGGGGATAGGGGGCTATTTAGGAAGGAAGGAAGGAAAGAAAGAAAGAAAGAAAGAAAGAAAGAAAGAAAGAAAGAAAGAAAGAAAGAAAGAACTCAGGATTGACCTTGTTGAAAGCAAAACTCATAATTATTAGCATAATCCTGCCAACATTTATGTGGCTTATATCCAAAAAGTGTATTTTCTCCAAGGGTATTGTTTTACAAATAATTTATCTTAGTTGAATCACAAAAAAGAAATGTGACTTAGAATTAGGTATTCTGTGAGTTTCTATTGAGGTTTTTTTTTTTTTTTTTATGTTGGCTCCATAACCGTTGCTTCAAAACATCTAAAATAATATTCCTATATCTATACATTATTGCAATGTGTCCAATTTTTTCTACCATGAG
This sequence comes from Marmota marmota marmota, assembly GCF_001458135.2. NCBI lineage: Eukaryota > Metazoa > Chordata > Mammalia > Rodentia > Sciuridae > Marmota > Marmota marmota. The sequence continues at coordinate 4,269,701 of NW_026000221.1, forward strand.
GATCCCTTCTTACTATTACAAAAAAGAAAAAGAAAAAGAAACTTTGTGAACTACACCTCTCCCCCACCCCTCCAAAAGTAACCATCATGCTAATGGCTCTCTTAGTGACTATTCTGTAACAAGATCTAAAATGAATTTGGTAATGTCTTTAGATAAAATGTGGAACTCATCAAGCATATTGATATCTGCACACATTTGGAAATCGGAAGTGTAATTATACATGTCTGTGCAAGAAGAGTGTTTTCCACACAGATAAAGCCCACATTACACTGTGAAGCTCCACCTAATACCACTGTATCTGCCTGAGATTCCATGTCCACAGGGAAGAATGTGGCTATTCTCAACCACCCACTTGTCTGTGGTTGACTTGACCTCAGCAGGAAAGAAAGTGACCCTACATTCAGATATCAACATCTGGCTTTGATTCTGAAATGACTGACCCAGAGCGGCTCTGCCTGCCACTTGAATGAAAACTGAAGATCCATTTGCTTCCACTAATTTGCAGCACAGATCACTCGAATTCTTTGGTCCGTCCAGGAAAAGTCCAGAACTCCCTGTTCCCAATGCTTAACAGTTACCAGAAACAAAATAATCAGAATATTCCGTGGCTGAGGTGCAGGCCTACGAGGTTGTCAATTTTACCCATCTATCAAGCCAGACCTTTAGAGGACCATGGATTCTATATTACGGGATTAACTGATAGAACTGTATTTTGGCACTAAGCCCTGCCCCATGCTGAGAGTTGAGGAGAAAGATCTCTGTTCCTGTCAGATGCACCCTGGCACACCCTCTCCTGAGAACCCACAGGGGATGGCAGCTTCAGGCTAAGTGTCAGGGACACCTCTAGTTCACGTTCTTTTCACCTGGCATTAACCTGGGGCTTCGGGCTTCATTCCCTGCTTCAGTTGGTAGGTAATCCTGGGTCGACTCCTGTAAGTGCACAGAAAACTCTTGTACCTGGTTTTTGAGTTGTACCTTTGTTGTGGCTTGATTTAGTGTGCCTCCATTTTCCTTATGTTCAAAGGTTACCATCTATTCATCTTACCACTTGACGGTCACATACGCCTGTAAGTTACCTTTGGATGAATGAGGCAGCAAAGAGAAATTTACAAAAGAATAAATCCAGGTCAGACCATCATGCATTTGATTACAGATCTGAGAATAACTAAGTGCCATTTCAAGTAAATTCCTGCAAGAAAATGGAGCATTTCCTGAAGTGGATTCCAGAGTGAAACTCATTGATCAACATCCTGGAGTCGGAGAGGCAAAGACAGGGACAGGAGCAGAGAGCAGGCTGAGGACTCATGTGATGGAGGGGGTAAGCCCTGGGCAAATTCAAGGCTGGAATGTCACAGTGGCTTCAGGAGCCTCAGAGGACAATTCTTCATCCAACTGGGGAATCTTCTTGAATTGGCTGACTACATTTGACTTGTTCTACCTTCAGTATCTTTGGGGTTAAAGACAAGCAGGAGCGGCAAGGGCCATCTGCATAGCTCCCACCCTCTTATGAATAGCTCCTCCTGGCCAGGCTGTCAGGCCAGATGCTGCCCAGCCCTCTGGAGAACAAGAAAACTGAGCTCCACCCATTGGTGCTCTTGAGATCAAACAGGCTCCACCCAGGTTCTTAGAGCAGTGGTTTATGTTTCTAAATCCTAACACCATATTCTGTGTAAGTTTTGCACATGTGAGGGCGCATGCATGTGGGCACACGTGTGTTTCCCTCTTCTAGAGACTAAAACAGTCCATCTCAAAGTGATGTAGGAGGCCACGTGGAAACAGCAGGCACCATCCACCACTCTGCAGGACACTGGGCCTCACCATTCAGACTTGTATGCTTATTTCATGTGGCCTTAGGCCTCCTGGTCCCCGAGCATGCTCCAAACAAAGACAACTTCAGCTTAAGGTAATGTGTCCCCAGCTCTGCTAGGTTCTGCCTTCACCCCTCAGGCCACCCAGCTGCTCCAGGTCAGAGGGACCCCAAGAACTCATCAGCCTCCAACACTTACACACACACACACTGAGACAAAAGACCAGGTCAAGCCACCAAGAGCCCAAAGACACACGGACCCTGTCTGGTATTCTTTTTAATAACTGCTTGGCCAGCAATGAAGAACAAGTAGATTTCAAACATCCAAAAGCATCTTTATGCTTTAGCTACCCCTGAGACGTTAGAAGTTCTGGGAGTACCTAGCTTAGCCGTCAAGAATACCTCAGCCAAGTCAGGTCATGGTTGCTCTCCAGAGAAACAGGTACATGGGGTCAAAATTCCCCACTCCCTAAGCACTGCATCAGGTCCCCCCTTGCTGATAAGGATCATCTCAAGGGGCACTACAAGATGCCCATCAGAAAGAGTCTTCAGAGATAAGTGGGTAAAGAGCGAAATAGCCTGCTAAATAGTAAATTGTATGCACTTCCTATCTCTTAATAAGTATTTCCAAGCTGGGTGTGATGATGTACACCTGTAATCCCAGCTACTTGGGAGGCCAAGGCAGGACGGTCACAAGTTCGAGGCCAGCCTGGGCAACTTAGTGAGACCCTGTCTCAAAATTTAAAAAAATTAAAATTAAAAATGGCTGGGGATGGAGTTCAGTGGTAGAGTTTCCCTGGATTCCCTCCCCAACATGCTCACATGAAATTACACACACACACACACACACATATTTTTAAAGAGAGGCATACTATCTGCAGGTCTAATGAGGTAGGGCCCTCATAATAACCTCACCATGCTCCCACCTGGATCTTACAGCTTCCAGAACTGTGAGAAATACAAGTCTATTATTTGTGAATTACTCAGTCATGGCTTTTTTGTCATAGTAGCCCCCACTGGCCAAAGCATTGTCACACTTCACTTCTATACTGAATGACCACTATCAGAACATATTTTCCATCACATCCTCCCCCTCCTGTTCACCCCCAAACATCTGCTGATCTTTAGAGGCTCCCAGGTCACTTCTAGGATTGTTTTCCTGACCTTGACCTTCACTCTCTAGGGCTAAGTCTCCACTTTGCAAGCTCCTGCCAAGGTACCTCAAATGGCTGATTTTATTTCAGGTGTTTCTCTTCAGGCTACATAAACCACAATCAGCACAGCCCCTACAAGGTGATCCATAAGTAATTGGTTCAATGATTAATGGATCAATTAGCTCACACTCTGACAGGATAAGTAGATACATCCAAAAGTGCTAAGATCCTTCCAAATCTGAGTCTCCAAAACAAAACTTCAGTCCTTAATCTTATGTCCCAGCTTTCTTATCTTTATCGTATTTTTTAGATTAGATCAGGAGTTTTAAAGATCCCTCATGTCACAGATGCAATAGATGCCATAACTTCTGTTTTACAGATAAGGAAACTGGATCTCAGAGAAGTTAGGCACTAGCCTTGGTACACACAGCTATTCAAGGGGAGAGGTGGGAACTGGGCCTGATCTCTCTCACTGCAAAGCCTAGAGCTTTCCATCACACTACGTCTCTGCCCATCCACACTTGGTCACTGGGACAGAGTGAACATTCCACAGATCCTCAGCAATGCACTGCAGCATATCGTACAACTGAGGGTCTCACACAAAACAAAACCCTCCGTTGGGGTATAAGAGGAATGGGGCACACTAGGGGTTTCAGCAGTTTTCTTGGAGAGGCCCTCTCCCTCCTGGGAAAACACTTTAATCTGCTCTATGCTCTCCAAGAAGAAAAATCTAAGCAGCGATATTGATCAATTTTAAAATTCAACTGACATTTTTTTCCCCTATTGGGAATTTACCCAAACCAAAGCTGGTTCATTAAGACTCAACAAATACAATATAATTAATTCAGGGGCTGTTCTACCTAGCAGGTGGAAGAGCAGCAAAGAGTTTTATTTTCCCCCTTTTTGTATAAAACTAACACCACATTTCATGAGTTTGGGGAAAGGTAATAAACATGTCTTTAAAATGGATTTGATCCTGCTGAAAGAACCTCTTAAACACAGCAATAGAAAGCCACAGTACCCCATAATTGCAAGGTGGATTTTATACGTTCATGAGTCTCTATTACTTCATTCAAAGGGTGGAACACAACCCAGAATGGCTTTTTTCTAGAAACACAGGGTCCTGGGAGCTCACTGAGAAGCCACAGCAGAACACTCACAGGGCCACCCCAGCACCCTGACCCCCAGTCCATGGTGAGGAAGTGGAGCCTATGCAGTTGGGCCTGGCAGAGTTGACTGAGGCAGAAAACAATGCAGGTGGCCTTTTGCAAACATAATCACATTAGTATCTACAAATACCCTAAAAAATAGGAGCCAATAGACCCACTCTACAGATGAGAAAGTAAAGGTTAGATGAAGCAAACTACTCAAATGTAGGCAAGCTAATGCAACTGTTTAAATTTGACTTAAGCCCTTTAAACACCTGCTCTTTCCTCTCCAATTTGCAGTGTCCCACAGGACCCCATGAGAAGAGAAATTACTTCCTACTGTGCCTACTATTTGCTGTTTATCCTAAGCCTCCCTGTATAACGCCCTCCTCTTCTTGGCCAAAAGGCGCACTTAATTCTACTGGTTTCATTGAAGTTATATTCACACCTCATTGGTTAAACTATAACCTTTGAAATAAGAGCTTCAAAGTTTTCATCTTTCCTTCGTAAGAAAACATACACAGAAACCTATGGGGCCTGAATTGAACTAACATAGATGGCAAGGGTCTCAGGAACCATTTAGTTCACCCCCTTTATTTCAAAGATGGACAGACTGAGGTCAGGAAAGTCCATGTGATGTGCCCAAAGTTACCCATTTTCACAGTGGCAGAGCCATATCCCACTTGGGCCATCTTTCTGGGATACATCTCTCCAGGCCCAGGGGTAGATGGACGTGTCAGTATGTTAAAAATGTTTTAAAAAGCAGTCCCAACAGCAGAGCAAATGAAGACAACATAAATGTCCATCAATGGGGGATAATTAGATAAACCATGGCATATTATGAAAATGACATAATAGCTGTCAGTCACATCTATAAGTATCTAAGGAGAAAGCACCAAAAAACAATATTAGGTGAACTAAACAGGTTAGGGAAAGAAATATTATCTTCTACTGTAAAATGTATAATTTAGTGTAATGTACGTGGCCACACACTTATAGCATAAAAGTATCAAAACACGGATCAATGATCTGGTCACCTTTAGAAAAAAAGAAAATGGAAAAGGACCCAGAGAACATGCATGGGATTTCAATCTTGGGCTTTATTTCTCAAAAATAAGCAAACAGGCAAAAATCAGACAAAGATCAAAAAGGAATGTTTTAACTTGATCTGACATCAAAGCAGACAGTCTAAGTGAAAGCCAGTGCACACCAATATTTGAATGAAAAGTTTTCCATTTCTTTTCTGCTAGAATCGAGTCAGAACATTTACAAGTCAATACTCCACATTTTTTTAAATGGTAACTATTTTAGTGTCAGGATCAAGACACAAAGGGAATGGCAGTGGGGAAGAGCCAAATCGGGCTGGCATGGGAGGCAGTCTGGAGCAGGGTGTAGGTGAACAAGAAGAGTTGGTGTAGGAAATGCATCTCTGTTATAGGGAAAAAGAGTCTATAACAGGAGACACCAACCCTGCCAAATGTGAGGGAGTCAAGAGAAAATGATTAAGATGTGCCCCACAAACCAGGCCAGCTGCCTCTGAAAATTAGGGATCAGAGAAGGTGGATGGATCCTTAAAAAAACAAATTTTTTTCAAGGTCCTAAGAATGCGAATCAGAGGCTCTTTGCGGGGTAAGGTTTAATTCCACATCGGAGAAATGCTACAGACTCAACATTTCTATCAAGCTTATAATATAAATTTTCACATTCATCTAAAGAAAAAAATACCTAAAGAACAATTCTAGAAATCAGGAATTCTGACCCCACCCCACCCCCACTTGTAAACCTTGGCAAAACACCAATGCTGCAGTAATCCGAGGGCTCTGGTTCTGGAAACGCAGGTAGAACAGGGGAAGAAATTTCTCCTTTTGAGTTGTAGGATTTCTACCTTCAAACAGTTCCGGGCTTTGGTCAGGATTTGAGCTTGTCAAGATGCCAGTATAATAGACTGGAAGTCAAAGGGCCAGAGTTTTCTTCTTTTCTTCTATTCAAGTGAACAGCATGAGGAACAGGGGTCCCGGGCAACACAGGCTTTAGTTTAATCTGGAGATCAATTTACACCCGCTCCTATTCTGCTCTGAAGATCCCTGGCCTCAGCTGAGGGTTAGCTGCAGATGGGCTGCCCGAGAAGAATTAGAATTCACTCCAGAAGAAAAAAAATCTATCATCCTTAAAGCCTATGGCTGCACACTTTCTCTAAAATCCTCATTTATGCCACTTTAAAGGAACCCTGTTTCGCATCAGTTCTCTGAGTAACGTCTGCAGGCAGGTCTCCTCATGTGGCTAGAGGGGAATATAACACCCAAACACACTCCTTCCCAAGTGGATCAGGGCTACATCAGAGAAGCTCAGCTCATTTGCATTCCATCACTTTGGGACATCGTCATGTAATCAGAATTTCATCCTAAAGTGAGGTGGTGATTATATATATATAACATTACCTTTTATGTAGAAATATATATA